>NC_041397.2:83915127-84215127 GCF_900747795.2 Erpetoichthys calabaricus | reverse complement strand
ACAGACTGCAGCCATGGACTCAATGTCTACCTTAGGATCAGCAGTGATGTTCCATACCATTCAAGTGTTACTCTACTAATATTTAAGGACCCATCATACACCATGAAGAACAAACCCCACACGATTACACATGGCTGACAACAGGCATGATGGATCCATAGACTCGTGATTTTTGCTTTATCCTAGTTTGGCTGTCATTGTGAATCAGCAAGAACTAGGATTCATTAGAGCAGGTGATTCTTTTCCAGTCCGCCATCATCCTGAGCTTTTGATCCTTAACCCACTGAAATCACAATTTTTGTCTTTTAGCTAATAGGAATGGAACTCAACTGAGCTATTGGCTATTTCCTGTACATGACAAGGTGTAATGATTAGTCTTTTCTGAGCAGCTTTCACAGTAGGGTTCACATGGAACACATCTGGTGTGAAGAAGTTGCACCTTAATAGTCAGAAACTATATTAGTCATTTTAGTCGATAAAGTTATTCTTTGGTTGATTGCAGCATTCTGCATTCCATGTGCCATGTGGATCCAAGTTCATGCCTGGAGAGTCCAGTGGGGACGACCTGTTAAAGGAGCGCTCCCTGAACAAAGACATCCTGGTTACAAGTGCATTCAGCAGTTAGCTGAGTGATTGTGACCACTCTGGTACTCCATGTCATGCCATTTTCTCATCAACAGTTGTATGTCTATAGAGTCGATTTTGTAACACTGTTATGTGTGAAAACTCTAACAGGACTGCTGTTTCTGAAAACCTTCATGCCAGCATTTCTGACTCTCACTGCAATCAAGCATTCCAATGACTCTAAATCAACTGCACACACAAATAATCCAATCTTAAGAGCGTAATGTCTGCACATACAGTATGATGCTGCAACTGAAGTAGGAATAGCAGGCCACAGAGAAAAGCAGCTAACAAAGAGACTCCATCTCACCTTACACCTGCTTGTAATATGAATGGAAGGAAGAATTAATACAAGTAAGATATACCAACTATACAGAAATAACACAATCACTTTAAATTCAACTAATCTGAAGCAATCAGAAGAGCAAAACCTGAAAGGGTAGTAGTCTATCCCAGCGATTCACTGTAATTTGGTTCCATCTACTGGAAGTTTTTTGTTCTTGCAGTCATAAATGTTTACAGTATACAGATTTAAAATTGTTCCTTGTTAAAAGGTCTGTGCATCACTCTAAGATTTAATGCATTTTTTTGAATGCAACATTCAAAATCTTGACAAGGGCAACTGTTACAACAGTACACAGGTAAGTGGAATACAAAAATGACACTTTTTAAGAGGGCTTTTTTTATCTTTCATCCATTTTTATTAACCTTCTTCCTGAGTTGTTTTTAATTGTGTTTCTTTGTATTTCATGTTTTTTTTGTTTGTATATCATTCTGTGTCTTATTTATTGTGCCATACTTGTACTTTATTATATTGTACTTTGGGCTTATAGGTGAAATTATGCTTCACAATTATAAATGGAACTCTTTGGGGTTTGAGTGATTGAATGTGCTTCCCCTGAGATGGAAAAGTACCCCTGTCCAGGGTGATTTCCAGCTGTCTACCCAGTCTTTCTAAGAAAGTATAAGGCTCTCTGATACTGAATTGGATATAAGGCATAAGAATCTATATATAAATTGATTATTTTTGTTAACTGTAATCTATTATTGGCTTGTTTTACTTTTACACATTTTTACTCTTTCTGGTTTTATATTTGCTGTATAGTGCTTTTATTTGTATTCAATTGAAGTATGGCAATATAAGCATATTTTCACATGAAATGAAAGAATATGCAACAAAGTCATAACTGATCACTGCAGTCTCTACATATGGCAATGAAACTTGGACTTTGTATAATGTCATATTTTCAAACCTACTTAATCCAAATCAGGAGCTATTTCTGGCAGTAGTGGGCACAAAGCTAGAAACAACCATAAATAAAACAAAATATTAATCCACATATACGTATACTATATATTATATACAATTAGATACTATATATATATATATATATATATATATATATTGTGATGGATGGTCAGCTAAATATTCCGGCCCACCCCTCCAGGCCGCCAGGTAGAGCTCTCCCAACAGCATGGAGGTTCCCCGAATTCCAGCAGGGCCTCATGGACCTTGTAGTTTGTATGCGCAGCCCTGCTGGATACCATGGGGGCCACCAGGAGTCGCTGTAAGGGGGCTGTCAGACTGTTATGTGCCCTATAACCTGGAAGTACGTCCTGGTCACATGAACAGCAGAAATGACGTACTTCCAGGTTGAAGAAAAGGACTTTTACCCTGACCCGGAAGTAATAAGGACTTGTGAATTGTTGGACAGGAACACCTCCGGGTCAGGGGGTATAAAAGGACTCTGGGAAAGCCCAGACACTGAGCTGAGCTGGGAGGAAGGGTGGTGAAGTGTCTGGGAAAGGAGGATTGGTATTTGTAGTGATTATTATATGTGTAGTGTGGAGTGGAGGGTGCTTTGTGCACGTAATTATTATAAAATAAATAAGTCTTGGACTTTTACCTGGTGTTTGGCGTGGTACCTGAGGGTTCAAGAGGTCGATAAAAGCCTCTACTGCTACTATATACAACCCCAAATCAGAAAAAGTTGGGACAGTGTGGAAAATGTGAATAAAAAAAGAAAAAAGCAAGTTATAAATTCTCCTCAAATTTTATTTCATTGCAGACAGTATGAACAAAATAATTCATGTTTTTTTTTTGTCAACATCATTTGATTTGTAAATAAATATCCATTCTTGCCATTCAGGCTTGCAAAACATTCCAAAAAAAGTTGGGATGGGGGCAATTAAGGGGTAGTAATGAGGTATAATAACTAAATAATGATGTGATTTGAAACTGGTGATGTTAACAGGTGATTGCAATCATGATTCGGTACAAAAGCAGCATCGAGGAAAGGCCTACTCCTTTAGGAGTAAAGATGGGCAGAGGATCGCCAGTTTGCCACCAAGAGCGGGCAAAAATCTTTGAAATGATGAAGAAAAACGTTTCTCAAAGACAGATAGGAAGATATTTGGGCATTTCTCCCTCTACAGTGCATAACATAGTGAAAAGAATCAGGGAATCTGGAGAAATTACCGTGCGCAAAGGCCAAGGGCGCAAGCCTAAACTGAATGGCCGTGATCTCCGAGCCCTCAGACGGCACTGCATTAAAAACCGTCATTCATCAATAAATGATATAACTGTGTGGGCTCAGGACTACTTCAGGAAGTCACTCTCAAGCACTACAGTACGTAGTTACATTAGGAAATGCCAGCTAAAACTGTACTGTGCCAAAAGGAAGCCCTACATAAATAGTGTCCAGAAGCGCCGTCGACTTCTCTGGGCTCGGAGGCATCTGGGATGGTCCATTGTGCAGTGGAAACGTGTATTGTGGTCAGACGAATCGGTTTTTCACTTTTTTTTTGGAAGAAATGGACGCCGTGTGCTGCGGACCAAAGAGGAAAAGGACCATCCAGACTGTTACCAGATACAAGTCCAAAAGCCAGGGTCTGTCATGGTATGGGGTTGTGTCAGTGCCTTCGGCAAAGGTAACTTGCACTTCTGTGATGGCACCATCAATGCTGAGAAGTATATCTCAGTTTTGGAGGAACAAATGCTGCCTTCAAGACAACGTCTTTTCCAGGGACGCCCATGCTTATTTCAGCAAGACAATGCCAAACCACATACTGCGCGAATAACAAAGGCATGGCTGCGTAAGAAGAGGGTGCGGATGCTTGACTGGCCTGCCTGCAGCCCTGATTTGTCTCCTATAGAGAATGTTTGGCGCATTTTGAAACGAAAAATGCGTCAACGAAGACCCCGTACTGTTGCGCACCTAAAATGTTGTTTGCAGGAAGAATGGGACAAACTAACACCTGTAACACTTAGTCACTTGATTTCTTCAATGCCTAAACGTCTTTTAAGTGTTGTTAAAAGACAGTGGAATTGTACAAAGTGGTAAATGCTGTACTGTCCCAACTTTTTTTGAAATGTGTTGCAAGCCTGAATGGCAAGAATGGATATTTATTTACAAATTAAATGATGTTGACAAAAAAAAAACATGAATTATTTTGTGTTCATACTGTCTGCAATGAAATAAAATTTGAGGAGAATTTATAACTTGCTTTTTTCTTTTTTTATTCAAATTTTCCAAACTGTTCCAACTTTTTCTGATTTGGGGTTGTATATATATATACTGTATATATATTTATAGTTTTTTTTGTGCTACCTGTCTTAGACGAGTTGAAATCCAGCATTAACATTTGCAGTGCACAATGCAATGTATCTGTCTCTGTCATATGCTATTTGGATTGGGCCTCTTAAAAGCAACATTAATGTTTGTGATATGGCATCTATTAATAATAATAATAATTCATTACATTTATATAGTGCTTTTCTCAGTACTCAAAGCACTATCCACACAGGGAGGAACCGGGAAGCGAACCCATAATCTTCCACAGTCTCCTTACTGTAAAGCAGCAACACTACCACTGCGCCACCTGTGAGGAAATCCAATACAGTTTATTGCTAAAAATGTTTGTGATATGCCATCTTTTGGAATGGCAGAGAAATACTGTATCAAGTAGAAAGACACAGACATTTATCCTTTCATAAAGGTGGTGAGAAAGGAGAGTTGGGGGCAGCCACCCATATACTTGAAATTGCCTGTCAAAATTGAAGAGTTGGTTTTGCAAGTCTTTACAGACATCAGTCCAAAACAGAACTGGTAGGCAGACAAAAACATGGTGGTTTTAAAGCTGGGCAGGAAAAATTACTTCATCCGGGCAGGAAGCAGAAGTAATGTTATTGGGCCCAGAACCAAAGTGACGTCATTGAGACCAGGCAGAATTTCCAATGTTCGGTCTGGAGAGGAAAAAGAGAAAGGATCAGTGTACTCTGCCATCCCCTGGTCCGGTTTGGAATTATCCTTTTTTAGCTGCGCACGTGTGTGACAGTGGATATATATTGTCACACACATGTGTTTAGGAGACAACTAATAGGCTTGAGTACATGTAATTCCACGCCAGACCAGGGGGTGGCGAAGTGAACTAATTCTCCCTCTCGATCTTTTACAGACCATTCTAGGAAAATCCTGCATGGCTCTGGGGCAGCCAACAACGTCACTTCTGGTTCTGGTCCTGATGACATCACTTCCCCTACTGGCCTTTAAAGCTGCCATCTTGTGGATAATAAGGCAGTTCTGTTTTGGACTCGATTGTGTGAACATGTCAATGTTTTTGCAACAGTTTTGCAGCCGGGAAAAAATTATCCCAAACCTTCGCAATGTCTGATGGTCATTCTTCTTACAATATATATATATTACAATATATATGACAATATCCATCCATAAATCCATTATCCAACCCACTATATCATAACACAGGGTCACAGAGGTCTGCTGGAGCCAATCCCAGCCAACACAGGGCACAAGGCAGGAACCAATCCCGGACAGGGTGCCAACCCACCACAGTATATATATATATATATATATATATATATATATATATATATATATATATATATATATATATATATATATATACAGGTATATATATATATATATATATAGTAAGATGGACACTTTATAGCACCTGACCAGACACAGATTGGACACGGAAGGCACGTGTAAAATAAACAAACTTTTATTTTTCTTCGTCTGTGGGTTACACCTTCCCCATACCCAAAGACACAACACTGTAACAAGCACTTAAGCACACAAGTAATTACAAGCACTCATCGTCCTCTTTTCAACCACCACTCCTCCTCCTCAGCAAGCTTTGTCCTCCTTCCACCTGACTCTGGCCGCTGAGTGGTGGTCGCTGGCTCTCTTTTATTGGGTAACCCACAGAGCTGCACAGAACTCCAACCCCCATGAAGCCCTGGGGGAATCCAAGGCACCGCTGCAACCCAGGGAGGCTGCCATCTAGCGTCCAGGGGGAGATACTGGGCTTCCCACCCTTGTCCCCCCAGATGTGGTGTCCCGGCCAGGCATGGGCCCCGGCCATCTGTCACAATATATATATAAATGTGTGTGTGTGTGTATTTGTGTAGTCATACATGCCTCTAAGGTATGTGATACCAGCCTGAGTTGATAGGGGGCGCTGTTGCTAATCATGTCCTCTCCTGTTTCTCCCACAGCACAGATTAGACACCCAGTAAGGGCACCTGATTTGCTCCTTCCTTAACAACAGGCCACTGTACCATGGCAGCAAAGCAACAAAATGGCAGCACCCACGAAAAACAAAATGGTTTTAAAAAAACACAGAAATAATCTAGTGACCTTAAAACTAACTTGAAACAAAGAAATATTACATTTTAAGTCCTTGGGTATCAAAAACCTAGACATGAAGTAAAATTATTACATATAATTTCAAGAAGTCACAAGAAAAAGTTAAATAAAAATACTTTCTATAACCTTGCACTTTGCCTTGGTTGCAAAAATGATTAATCTTCCAGTTTTTATATACATAAAAACAGCCATATGCCTCACTCCTTCCACTGGCAGAATACTAATCTGCTGGCTAGAGGTGAGTTAGGAGCATGGGCACAACTTGTGGCGTTACAAGAAAAGCCAGATTAGAGAGAATTGGAAAGTAAGACTGAGAGTGAAGAGGGCATCTAAAGTGGGTGTTATTAGTTTGTTCCTTTTCTCAAATTTTATTAGAGTCCCTGTATCAATTTGGGTATTTTTACATTTGTTTTGTTTTGGTTTTTTTGGGTCTATTTTTTTGGACCATTTCATCCTACATTTTGTAAATTCCTTTTGCTAGGGCTAATGCATTAGTTGTTAGGGGTGTGTCCTTAGAGGTCATGATCTTTGACCATGATGCAATGGGATTAAAGTTCTCCCATAATTTCACTTTCACATCTAACCTGTGGATTTAAAAAGCAAATCTCTACTTATTTTCCCTAACTTTTCTATCTTTGATTCTGGGTATTTTTGACCTTTGCTCTTGTTTTTTGGCCTCAAATATGTGTCTCACATTATGGCTTAAGCGCTCATTATTATTGATCTCCTGGTATTGACTCTTTTCTGGTTTTGCTCTTCTCCTGGCTCATTCTCAAACCTTGTTTGTTCATAGGCCTAACAGTGGACATGTGGGTGAGGAACTCCATTTGGTGGACAGAGTTAAGCGCCTGTCTAGGTAGGCCTGCAGAAACTGCAATTATTTCTGCATTGTACTCTGATTATTTGCAACGTTGTACTCTCCCATTGTTTATTTAACCCCAGTGATTAATTATTTAATTAATGTCCTACTCTTTTTATTATTGTTTGCTTCATTAGCATTATTTTAGATATGAGAGCTGCTACCACAGAGCCCCATCTTCATGACACAACTTATACTGACATACAAAACAACTCCCTGCCGGGGTGAGGCCTATTTACTTTCCCGACTCTTTCAGAAGTGTAAATGAAATCATTTTAAAAAGCAACTATGGAAAAAGTTTATCTTTATAAATTGCAATGTGCTACTTTTTAAATATACAAATTTATTTTAAAATGATAATTCAATTCACATATCAAAGTTGCTTAATACAGTTTAGCATTGAAAGAGCCAAATACTAACCCAAGACAGGAACCAGCACTGGGTCAAGTGAAGTCAGGGCACACTCACTCCTGCTGAGTCACCAGTGATGCTAATTCAACAAAGATGGTGGGATTCAAACTCAGAAATCTGAATCAGTGTCACCCTGTTTCCCACAAAGCATTCCAAAGAGTTGAGGTATTCACATTTTTAAACAAAGCACACTAGTAATAGGAAAGGAGAGTGAATGCATCTGAAACATGCAGTGATCTGGGTGTGCCCTGTTTATTGTAGTCTGCCTGATCAGACACAAAAGATAAGGTTAAAGAGTGAAAAGTCAAAATACTGGAACTCTGAATATTAACTGGTTTCATTTTTCAATTAGAAACAATAATAGTCAAAGGTGTGTAATGTACTTAATGTATTTAATGCTATGAATAGCATAGGCCTGTACAATGCAAAATGTGCCTGGTTTTGACAACTGTGTTTGTGTGGTGATGGTGGGTTTTCTATTTTATTTTAATTATTCTCTTGCTTTTCTAATAAATGAGGGTTAAATATAAGTGTTTGCATGTGTTTGCAGTGCTTGTATATGCAAACACTTATCTCTGGATGGATGAAATTTAGGCAGTGGAACATAGGAGGGCTAATGTGATGCTATTTGAACACACAATGGGAGGTCTGAAAATCCAAAATACACCTTATGAGTAGGATTTAGAAGTCGTAGTGGACTCGACATTTTCAACTGCCAGACAGTGTTCAGACACCAATAAGAAGGCTAACAGAATTTAGGTTATATACCATGGTGTGTGGAGTACAAGTCCAAGGAGATTATGCTCTAGCTTTATAACACACTGGTGAGGCCTCATCTGGAGTACTGTGTGCAGTTTTGGTCTCCAGACTACAAAAAGGACAAAGTAGCATAGAGACGAGGCTTGTTTCAGGGCTACAGGGGATAAATTACAAAGAAAGATTAAAAGAGCTGAGCCTTTGCAGTTTAAGTGAAAGAAGATAAAGAGGAGACACGATTGAGACTGCTACTTTAAAATGAGTTCATCAAGAATACAGAAATTTCACACAAACATTAGGAAGTTTTACTTCACACAGAGAACCGTAAACACTTGAAATAAGCTACCAGTAGTGTGGTGGGACTTTTAAAATTAGACTTGATGTTTTTTTTACAAGAATTAATTAGATAGGACTGGCGAGCTTTGTTGGATTGAATGGTCTGTTCTCGTCCAGATTGTTCTAATGTTCTAATAACAGCTGCACAGAAGCAGAGTACAGTAGGTGTGCAGCTGTAAACGCTGAGTTGTATAAAAGGACACTCTATTATCTTATAACTGTACTGTGTATTTTGGCAGGTTTATTCAAAGTTCTTAAAAGTGATAGTAACAGTCTGGACTAGAATAAAGTTAAAGATGCAGGCCTACTTTTTTAGACAGTTTATCACTTTTGCCTAGAATATTTGGTCTTTATTATTCAGGACTCTTTGGGTGCTGAAATTAACAATCAGGCTGCATTTCTAAGAAGAAGAAGATATTTCTGCCTAAAATGTATGGTATATCTTGGCTGTCTAGATAACTTCTACGTATAGGGCTTGACAGATTTTATTAAAATGATATTGTATGTCTGCAGTGGGCTGGCGCCCTGCCCAGGGTTTGTTCCTACCTTGCTCCCTGTGTTGGCTGGGATTGGCTCCAGTAGACCCCTGTGACCCTGTGTTATGATATAGCGGGTTGGATAATGGATGGATGGATGGATATTGTATGTTTTTACACATTTCACATTAAGGTAGCACAAATTAAGCCAATCTTTTATAAGTTGTTTCCATTCCTCAGAGTGAGATATTGGGACAGCTTACCTATTAGCTGAACAAACAAGTTTAATACACTGAATGGTTTCCTCTCATTTGTAAAATTTCTTATGTTCTAACTGAAGTAGTGCTAATCTTCGCTGATCTTGTTATGACTGAACTAATGCCCAGTTGTTGTCTCCTCATTTACGCCTGATCTAGGACTTCATAAGTCTATAATCAGTCAGAATTATAGCCCTTTAAGACCTTTATGGTGATGTTTTCATTATTAAATATGCTAATAAAGCACCAGGAGTATATACAGAGGTAAAAAATAAAATAAACAGAAGGATGAACAAAAAAATTAAACATATGACGTAGGAATAAAAACAAAGGAATAAAAAGCAAAACAGTGTGATGGACACAGAATATGGAGTAAAATACAAGACATCCAAGGGTGAACACTGAGTAAAGAATAAAAACATGAGATTGATCGACTAAGCATATGAAATACAATGACAGAAATGAATGGGCACTGAATTAGGAATAAAACATAAAAATGAGGTACAGTCATGGCCGAAATTATCGGCACCCCTGGAATTTTCCCAGAAAATGCACCATTTCTCCCAGAAAATTGTTGCAATTACAAATGTTTTGGTATAAACATGTTTATTTCCTTTATGTGCATTGGAACAATACAAAAAAACAGAGAAAAAAAGCCAAATCTGACATCATTTCAAACAAAACTCAAAAACCGGGCTTGACAAAATTATTGGCACCCTCAACTTAATATTTGGTTGCACGCCCTTTGGAAAAAACAACTGAAATCAAGCGCTTCCTATAACCACCAACAAGCTTGTTACACCTCTCAACTGGAATTTCCAACCACTCTTCTTTTGCAAACTGCTCAAGGTCTCTCAGATTTGAAGGGCGTCTTCTCCCAACAGCAATTTTGAGATCTCTCCATAAGTGCTCAATCGGATTTAGATCCAGACTCATTGCTGGCCACTTCAGAACTCTCCAGCGCTTTGTCTTCAACCATTTCTGGGTGCTTTTAGAGGTATGTTTAGTTTCATTGTCCTGCTGGAACACCCATGACCTCTGACACAGACCCAGCTTTCTGACGCTGGGCCCTACATTGTGCCCCAATATCTTTTGGTAGTCTTCAGATTTCATGATGCCTTGCACACAGTCAAGGCATCCAGTGCCAGAGGCAGCAAAACATCCCCAAAACATCTTAGAACCTCCACTATGTTTGACTGTAGGTACTGTGTTTTTTTGTTCGTAGGCCTCATTCCGTTTTCTGTAAACAGTAGAATGATGAGCTTTACCAAAAAGCTCTACCTTGGCCTCATCTGTCCACAAGACGTTCGCCCAGAAGGATTTTGGCTTCCTCAAGTACATTTTGGCAAACTCCAGACTGGCTTTTTTATGTTTCTGTGTCAGCAGTGGGGTCCTCCTGGCTCTCCTGCCATAGCGTTTCATTTCGTTCAGATGTCGACAGATAGTTCGAGCTGAGACTGTTGCACCCTGAGTCTGCAGATCAGCTTGAATATGTTTTGAAGTTGACTGGGGCTGTTTATCCACCATTTGGACTATCCTTCGTTGCAGTCTTTTATCAATTTTTCTCTTCCGTCCACGTCCAGGGAGATTAGCTACAGTGCCATGTGTTGTGAACTTCTTGATTATGTTGCGCACAGTGGACAAAGGAACATGAAGATCTCTGGAGATGGACTTGTAGCCTTGAGGTTGTTGATATTTTCCCACAATTTTTGTTCTCAAGTCCTCAGACAATTCTCTGCTCTTCTTTCTGTTCTCCATGCTTAGTGTGGCACACTCACACACAACAGAAAGGTTGAGTCAACTTTTCTCCATTTTAACTGGCTTCAGGTGTGATTGCTATATTGCCAGCACCGGTTTCTTGCCACAGGTGAGTTCAAACGAGCATCATATGCTTGAAATAAAACAATTTACCCACAATTTTGAAAAGGTGCCAATAATTTTGTCCGGCCCATTTTTGGAGTTCTGTGTGACATGATGTCAGATTTGGCTTTTTTTCTCTGTTTTTTATGTTGTTCCAATGCACATAAAGGAAATAAACATGTGTATACCAAAACATTTGTAATTGCAACAATTTTCTGGGAGAAATGGTGCATTTTCTGGGAAAATTCCAGGGGTGCCGATAATTTCGGCCATGACTGTAGATGGGCGCTTAATAAAGAATAGAATAAGTGAATGGACAGAGAGAAAATGAATAAGGAATATAATACAAAAACAGATGAAGACTGAATATGGAATAAAACATTCACAAAAATGTATAGAAAAAGAATCACAAATAATATACAAGAAATGGGAGGACATTGAATATCTTTCATTATACTAAGGCTATTACCACTATACCCTTGAACACAGCACTCTATGCATGACATCATCTTTCTCCGAGAATAAAAACCAAATGAGTCTATTTTGAGCAAAAGTCACAAACTAGTGACACTGATGATATATATCTTCCTGCAGATATCCCAGGTTTGCTAAATGTGTACTTTTCAAATATTTTTGAAGTATTCAGCAGGCATACTATATAGATGCTCCACACCCTTTTAAAGGGAATAATGATATGCTAATCTTGTGAGTGTTTTGCAATCTCTGCATGCTGATTTATTGAAATACCAGAAATAGCACAGAAACCAAATTCCTGTCCACCCAGATGTTTGTAAAGCAAAATATATAATCATGAAAAGTAAACAAACATGTTCATAGCAATGCATCCCATAACTCTTCAAGATCTGCAGAACTGCATACTGAAGTAACCTGATTTTCTCTTTAAAGAATCTCCAATGCAGAACATATAATGATTTAAAATTAAACACACCCAGATTAACACACAAGACTCAAACACATACTAATATGGCAACATTATTAGGCATAATAAAAACTGGCAGGGTGGGTACACAAATAAACAAAGATAAAAAAAAAACCTGCCTGTCTGAGCTTGACTAAAACAGACTTTGAACCCCTGTCTTCTCAGTGGAGCAGCTCACCCTGTTGCCCATCACAGCACCTCCCGCCTCTTCCTGTCTCCTCTGAAACTTTGCATTCAGTTAACCTCCAGCAGAGTTTTAAACTTCTCCCTGAGTTACTTCCAGCCTATCCCAGCAATTAGTTCTGCAGTTGGGACGGCCCTCTATGCCTCCGCTCAGAAAAAGTCGGGAAGGTAAGGAAAACGCAAATAAAAACAGAAAGCAGTAATTAGTAAATGATAGTAAATTATCTTTGACCTGAAAACATTTTAGCAGCCCATTATTTGATTTTACAACTAATGAATTTTATTGTTTTTCCAAAAAGAAATGCTTACTTTGATTTTGATATTTGCAGCATATTTCAAAAAAAGTTTGGACAGCAAAGTATTTACCACTTTGTAACATTGCCTTTCCTTCTCACAACACTTAATATATTTTTTAGGTACTAAAAAAAAAATTTATTGACTATTTCAGGCATATTTTTTCCCATTCTTCTTCTAAATAAGACTTAAGGTATGTAACAGTATGGGGTTTTTGTTCTTGCATTTTGTATTTCGAAATATAGCACATATTCCCAAGTGGGGACAGGTCAGGACTGCAGGCAGGCTAGTAGAGCACTCGCACCCTCTTCCTATACAGCCATGCCTTTGTAATGTGTACAGAACGTGGTTTTGTACAGTCTTGCTGAAATATGCATGGGCGTCAATGGAAGAGTTGTTGACTTGAAGGCAGCAAAGGTTGCTCCAAAATGTTTTTGTACTTTTCTGCATTAATGTTACATTCACAGAAGTGCAAGTTACCCTTACCCAGGGCACTGTCAAATGTCAGTCCGAATGGTCATTTTCTTCTTTGGTCAGGAGGACATGATGTACATTTCTTCCAAAAAACCCTGAAATATTGATTTGTCTGACCACAGTAGACATTTCCACTGTGTGATGGTCCATCCCAGATGCCAAGTCCACAGCACTTCTGAACACTGCTAACATATGGCTTCCTTTTTGCACAGTACAGTTGTAACCAGCATTTGTGGATGTCACTATGTATTCTGTTACTTAATAATGGTTTATCAAAAAACTCCTGAGTCCGTGTGGTCATATCACTTATTGATAAATGGCGGTTCTTGATGCAGTGCCGTCTGAGGGATCGGAGATCACGAGCAGTCAGCTTAGCCTTGTGCCCTTGCCCTTTATGAACCAAAATATCTCCAGATTTCTTGAATCTTTTAATTATATTATGCACTGTTAATGGTGAAATACCCAAATCCTTTCTGATTTGTCTTTGAAAAACATTGTCTTTAAACTATAGAAAGAATCTTGGCGATTTTGGGCCCATCCTTGGTTCTAAAGGACCAGAAGCAGCTTTTATCATGATTAATCAAAGCATGATTACAATCACCTGTCAAACATCATCTGCTTCTATTCACATCATTATTTTCTTTTTTGAACTCATTATTGACCCTAAATTACCCTATCCCAACTCTTTTTGGAATGTGTTGCAGGTTCTCAATGGCAAGAATGGATGTATATTTACTAAAAATGAAGCTGACCAGACTAAACATTAAAAATCTTGCATTTGTACTGCTTGTGATGGATTACAAGTCAAAGTAAATTTTAAAATTAATGCTTTCTATTTTTATTTGCATTTTCCATAGCATCCCAACATTTTTCAGCTAGAGTTATATCTTCTCCTGGGACAGCAGGTTAGAACTTTATCAGGTGTTCCCTGATACCACAAAACCTCTGAACTTTCTGTTGGCTTTTCAGGGTCGGGTCTCCAAGGTGGCAGCCCAACCCATCTGAAGGACAATACAATCTGTTATATTCCCTTGTGGACTTTGTGTCGTCTAGTAGCCACAAGGTATTTCCATCTCTGATGTTTCCTCCTTGACCTCCGTCTTTCACTTGAAAGTGGGCCACCGGAATGCTAGGGTTCTGAAAGAATATATGCTTCCTTCTGGGCTGCTTCTCTCACCTCCATACATGATAGATAGATAGATACATAGATAGATAGATAGATAGATAGATAGATAGATAGATAGATAGATAGATAGATAGATAGATAGATAGATAGATAGATAGATAGATAGATAGATAGATAGATAGATACTGTTAATTATTGGGGTCTCCCACATATCCATGTTTATTAGCTGCAAGGCTAATAAAGAAACAAAAAAAACACAAAAATGAGGCTAATAAAGAAACAAAAACAATAATGATCATAACCAAGCATGGCTATATTTTAGTCAGGCATTTTCAGTGATTCTGTGGACAAATGTGGTGCCAACAGTATGTGTCTGAAACTGAATGCCTACTTCTGGCTATCATCCTCATTGCTTCATTTTGGTATGCGCCCCCAACCCCCAGTCCATGCAAGCATTGAACAAAGTAAGAGCAAGGACACACCAGTGATGAACCCTAGAATAAAATGGGAGAAATGCAGAGGTTCTGCCTCCACTCTGCACAGCACTCACAGTACCAGTGTACAGGTCAGCCATGATATCCAGCAACTTTGGACGGATCACGCAAAGTCTCAGGATGTCCAACAGGACAACTCGATCAACTGAGTCGAACACTTTACAAAATCTGACAAAGGCTGCAAAGAAACTCTGCCGATATTCATATTTCCATTCGATGAAAAAGGGGTGTGTGGTGCTCCTGGTATCTATGCGAAAGGGCGAAGGTCTAAGTCTTCAGAGTCCTGGTGCTTCCCATTTTGCTATATGGTTACGATGCATGGAAGCTATCCAGTGACCTGAGATGAAGACTGAACTCCTTCAGAACTGTGTCTAGTCAGAGAATCCTTGGGTACCATTGGTTTGACTTTGTGTGGAATGAGCGGTTGCTCACAGAGTCCTAAATGAGACACATTACGTGCATTGTGAGTGAGCGTCAGTTAGGACACTATAGCCATGTGACGTGATTCCCTCAGGGTGATCTGGCTTGCAGGATCCTCACTGTTAAGGACCCAAGTGGCGGGACCAGGCCAAGAGGACACCCACATAACACCTGGCCGTGGCAGATAGTAATTTCCAGAGGGTGGGACTAGACCACTTGCCAGCCTTGGAGGTTGCAAATTGGGATCCCAAGCTGTTTTGTTGTGTGTTGGGGGCGGCAATGCGCTGTACCAGTGCATACTTCCCAATCTGACCTAACCTGTATGGTGTTTGCATGCTGTCTGCAAGGTAGTGGTGCATTTATCTGGAAACTCTGGACACAAGTACGGACTGGAAGAAGGGCAGTCAACTAGCTGCAGTTGGATGAACTCCATACTTTAGGTGGGGGGTAAATGTTGAATCCAGTGGGATCAAGCCTACAGACAGTAGGACAAGTATAAATGGACTTCCTCAAAACACTTTAAGAAACTCTACTAGACCTCCCCTCCTTTAACCGTCACCTTATCGTGGTGGAGGGGTTTGCGTGTCCCAATGATCCTAGGAGCTCTGTTGTCCGGGGCTTTATGCCCCTGGTAGGGCCACCCAAGGCAAACTGATCCTAGGTGAGGGATGAGACAAAGAGCGGTTAAACAAACCTCCTATGAAGAAAAACAATTTTGGACGGCGTTTTCCCTTGCCCGGACGCGGGTCACCGGGGGCCCACTCTGGAGCCAGGCCTGGAGGTGGGGCTCGATGGCGAGTGCCTGGTGGCCGGGCCTGCACCCACGGGGCTCGGCCGGGCACAGCCCGAAGAGGCAACGTGGGTCCCCCTTCCCATGGGCTCACCACCTATGGGAGGGGCCAAGGAGGTCGGGTGCAGTGTGAGTTGGGTGGTGGCCGAAGGCGGGGACCTTGGCGGTCCGATCCTCGGCTACAGAAACTGGCTCTTGGGACGTGGAATGTCATCTCTCTGAAGGGGAAGGAGCCTGAGCTAGTGCGCAAAGTTGAGAGGTTCCGGCTAGATATAGTCGGACTCACCTCGACGCACAGCTTGGACTCTGGAACCAATCTCCTTGAGAGGGGCTGGACTCTGTACCACTCTGGAGTTGCCCCCGGTGAGAGGCGCAGAGCAGGTGTGGGTATACTTATTGCCCCCCAACTTGGAGCCTGTACATTGGGGTTTACTCCGGTGGACGAGAGGGTAGCCTCCCTTCGCCTTCGGGTGGGGGGGACGGGTCCTAACTGTTGTTTGTGCGTATGCACCGAACAGCAGTTCGGAGTACCCACCCTTTTTGGAGTCCCTGGAGGGGGTGCTAGAGGGCATACCTTCTGGGGACTCCCTCGTTCTGCTGGGAGACTTCAATGCTCACGTGGGCAATGACAGTGAGACCTGGAAGGGCGTGATTGGGAGGAATGGCCCCCCTGATCTGAACCCGAGCGGTGTTTTGTTATTGGACTTCTGTGCTTGTCACGGATTGTCCATAACGAACACCATGTTCAAGCATAGGGGTGTTCATATGTGCACTTGGCACCAGGACACCCTAGGCCTCAGTTCGATGATCGACTTTGTGGTCGTGTCGTCGGACTTGAGGCCACATGTCTTGGACACTCGGGTGAAGAGAGGGGCGGAGCTGTCAACTGATCACCACCTGGTGGTGAGTTGGCTTCGATGGTGGGGGAGGATGCCGGTCAGGCGTGGTAGGCCTAAACGTGTTGTGAGGGTCTGCTGGGAACGTCTGGCAGAGCCCCCTGTCAGAAGTAGCTTCAACTCCCACCTCCGGCAGAACTTCGACCACATCCCGAGGGAGGTGGGGGACATTGAGTCCGAATGGGCCATGTTCCGTGCCTCTATTGTTGAGGCAGCTGACCGGAGCTGTGGCCGTAAGGTGGTCGGTGCCTGTCGTGGCGGCAATCCCCGAACCCGTTGGTGGACACCGGCGGTGAAGGATGCCGTCAAGCTGAAGAAGGAGTCCTACAGGACCCTTTTGTCCTGTGGGACCCCGGAGGCAGCTGATAGGTACCGGCAGGCAAAGCGGAATGCGGCTTTGGTGGTTGCTGAGGCAAAAACACGGGCGTGGGAGGAGTTTGGGGAGGCCATGGAGAACGACTTTCGGACGGCTTCGAGGAGATTCTGGTCCACCATCCGGCATCTCAGGAAGGGGAAGCAGTGCAGTGTCAACACTGTATATGGTGGGGATGGTGCGCTGCTGACCTCGACTCGGGACGTTGTGGGTTGGTGGGGGGAATACTTCGAAGACCTCCTCAATCCCATTAACATGCCTTCCAATGAAGAAGCAGAGCCTGGGGACTCAGAGGTGGGCTCCCCCATCTCTGGGACTGAGGTCACCGAGGTGGTCAAAAAACTCCTTGGTGGCAGGGCCCCGGGGGTGGATGAGATACGCCCGGAGTTCCTCAAGGCTCTTGATGTTGTAGGACTGTCTTGGCTGACACGCCTCTGCAACATCGCATGGACATCAGGGACAGTGCCTCTGGATTGGCAGACCAGGGTGGTGGTCCCCCTCTTTAAGAAGGGGGATCGGAGGGTGTGTTCCAACTACAGAGGGATCACACTCCTCAGCCTCCCTGGAAAAGTCTATTCAGGGGTCCTGGAGAGGAGGGTCCGTCGGATAGTCGAGCCTCGGATTCAGGAGGAACAGTGTGGTTTTCGTCCTGGTCGCGGAACAGTGGACCAGCTCTATACCCTTAGCAGGGTCCTGGAGGGTGCATGGGAGTTTGCACAACCAGTCTACATGTGTTTTGTGGACTTGGAAAAGGCATTCGACCGTGTCCCTCGGGGAATCCTGTGGGGGTACTCTGAGAGTATGGGGTACCGGCCCCCCTGATAAGGGCTGTTCAGTCCCTGTACGATCGGTGCCAGAGCTTGGTCCGCATTGCCGGCAGTAAGTCGAACCCGTTTCCAGTGAGAGTTGGACTCCGCCAGGGCTGCCCTTTGTCACCGATTCTGTCCATAACTTTTATGGACAGAATTTCTAGGCGCAGCCAGGGTGTTGAGGGGGTCCGGTTTGGTGGGCTCAGGATTGGGTCACTGCTTTTTGCAGATGATGTTGTCCTGTTTGCTTCATCAGGCCGTGATCTTCAGCTCTCTCTGGATCGGTTCGCAGCCGAGTGTGAAGCGGCTGGGATGAGAATCAGCACCTCCAAATCCGAGACCATGGTCCTCAGCCGGAAAAGGGTGGAGTGCCCTCTCAGGGTTGGTAGCGAGATCCTGCCCCAAGTGGAGGAGTTCAAGTATCTCGGGGTCTTGTTCACGAGTGAGGGAAGAACGGAGCGTGAGATCGACAGGCGGATCGGTGCGGCATCCGCAGTAATGCGGGCGCTGCATCGGTCTGTCGTGGTGAAAAAGGAGCTGAGCCGCAAGGCGAAGCTCTCAATTTACCAGTCGATCTATGTTCCTATCCTCACCTATGGTCATGAGCTATGGGTAGTGACCGAAAGAACGAGATCGCGAATACAAGCGGCTGAAATGAGTTTCCTCCGCAGGGTGTCTGGACTTTCCCTTAAAGATAGGGTGAGAAGCTCAGTCATCCGGGAGGGGCTCAGAGTAGAGCCACTGCTCCTCCGCATCGAGAGGAGTCAGATGAGGTGGCTCGGGCATCTGATCAGGATGCCTCCTGGACGCCTCCCTGGTGAGGTGTTCCGGGCACGTCTAACCGGGAGGAGGCCCCGGGGAAGACCCAGGACACGCTGGAGGGACTATGTCTCCCAGCTGGCCTGAGAACGCCTTGGGATTCTCCCGGAAGAGCTAGAAGAAGTGGCCGGGGAGAGGGAAGTCTGGGCATCTCTGCTCAAGCTGCTGCCCCCGCGACCCGACCTCGGATAAGCAGGAGACGATGGATGGATGGATGGATGGATACTAGACCCTTATATATTGCTGAAAGAGCCTTGTAGACTTCTATTGTTTGACTAGACTTGATAAACCTTGTATCATTTTGTCTTTGAAAACATAGTTTGGTTCTTAAATCAGTTCTGTTTCTGATGGTCAGAGCACCCCTCATGATGCTGCAGTATTAAGAACAAAAAATGTGTACTGTGAATGAAAAGACAAACCTGTTGGGGGTCCAGGGGACACCCCATTAAAGTCTAGATTGACACATGTAATGAGATAGATGCTTATAAGGTACCTATTGTCAGCTCCGTGGTTATGAGGAGCACCACAAAATAATGTCAGTCTATGGTGGAGCTACATCTAGTTCGGCAAGGCTCTACTGGGTACTGGTTTAAGGGAGCACCAGGAAAACTTATGGTCATAAGTCCGACACCATAGATGACATATTACTGCCACCCAAGAGTAATTTTTTTGTTCCTTTTGAACATTTTCTTATTTTTGCCAGTTCAGCCTATTGCAGTTTAAATGGTGTTTTCAATCTGGGCTGCCAACATCTCTCAAAATTTCCTCCTTCTTTGTCTTGCATGCTCTATTCTGTTATGTCAAAAATGTACCTTTTAGCTTATCAATATCTGGATAGTTGTCAAAAAAGAATGTAGAGAACGCTGAGATTTATGGAATGTCAGGTTGTTTTTTTTTACATCACAGCAAGTCAACCAACCTTTGAACCGTAGAGGAAACTCCATTACAGTAGAGTAATCAGTACAATAAGAATAAAAACAAACAAATAAAAATACAATACAGCATAGGCAGATGCCATAAAGAGATAAGAACTGCTAATTTTGCCAGCAAACTGAGCTTTAGGAATAAGACATGCTACAATATGAACCTCTTAAAAAAGGAGACGTGACAGAGTTTACTCCACAAAGATCAGCATGTGTAGAACGTTCACGGCCAGCACACTGACTCAGAATGCAGCATGGTGGCAGTGTCATTACTACCAAAAGAGTTTTAGAATGAAGGTAAAAGTTAAGATTAATAGCTATAATGACCTACTTAAAGCTGCAGTAGGTTTAAAATGTATCAATCCACACATTTGCTAAAGTGATTTTTTTATCTGTGGGTCACAGAGAGTGTCACTCATTTCTTATCTTTGGCAGGATGGGGTGCAAGCAAGTACCAATCCTGGATGGTAGACTCTAATTTGGGCATCATGAAAAATTATAATGCTAGCTCTTATAATATGACAGGCAACCTAATATTGAGAAGAAAACTGAAGTTGAAATGTGAAGACAGGCAATGTGACAGGAAGCATTCTCACACAACTGTGAGGAAACAGAATTAATATCCCACCTAGATTGCAAAAGGGTTCAAAATTAACTTTAAATTTTCCACATAAGTAAGATTTTCAACACCCATAAAAGTTCTGGTAATCTTTTGTCTGCCTTTTTCTGCTCCTCAGCTGCACCATCACGGAACAAGCACTGCGATTCTTATGAAATAAAGTTCAATCACACCACACACTCTTCTCTCCATTGAACCTGCATAATCCATTTCAGGGTTGTGAGAAACTGGAGGTCATCCCAGCAGCCCTGGGGCTAAAAACAGAAATCAGGTCAGTTTGGAAATGACAAATAACTTTACAAGCACACTTGGGATTTGGGAAGAAACCGGAGTATCTGATAAAAATCCCACATTGGCTTGCAAAAAGTGTCCAGACACATCTTTAACACGTAAATGCAATAGAATATCCACCACAATAAAAGGATAAGTGTCTGTGTGTCCATCCTGTTGTTATGTCTCTGTCATTCCAACGGATGACACATCTCAAACGGTGTAGTAATGAACTGAATTTGGCATCACAAACATTTGTAGTATTGCATTTTATTATTACAAATGTTTGTGATACGCCATCTGTTGGAAAGAAAAGCACAATGAATTTTATTGTTATACTGTATGTCTTGTAATTTTCTAACCAACTTGATCCAGACCAGGGTCAAAGGAGGTGTTGGTGCCTGTCCCAGCCAAGATAAAAGGCAGGAACAAACCCTGGACAGGGTGCCCACCCATTCCAATTTTATTACTATATGAATTACAAAATGCATTCCAAAAGATGGTGCACTGCAACATTAATGCTGAGGTCTACGTTGATCATCTTAGACAGGTAGCACAGCTAGTGGCTATATAAATTCTTATTACTTTGTTGAGTTGCATGTTTTGTGTTTGAAGGGTCAGAGTCATGAGAGAGTAAAGTCCATTATTTCAGCCTGTTTACTGTCAGTATGAAGTTAACACGGTCTCCATGCCCCCTAGTGGACCCACAGAGCAGAACAGTTGCTAACTAGAGTGTTTGTTTTCCTGTCTTTTGTACTCAATAAGCTCAATTATAATGTTAATGGGCTTTCTTTCATTTGCGTAAATAATGGATAGTGTGAATGTTTTTGTCATTGCCTTATAGTTAGAAACTTGTGTGAATGGACTGAACCTGTACTCCTTGAAGCGAACTATACAAAAAAAAAAAATGTAATTGAATGGGATTGGCTACTCCAAAATAAGAACAAATGCAGTAGTATATTGCTGTGATTTTTGTTTTGTTGCACTTTGTTTAATTTTATTATAGTATATTTACAAATGAATGTAAATGGTTGTTAAAGAAGGAATGATGCATTGAAGTAAGTTAAGTTGAATTGAATTGAAGGGTTGTGTCTTCGGTATTCATGAAGTTACTGGAGAAGTGAACAGATGCTGGTGCACCCCTTATCGAGTGCATTCCTCTTTACCATTTACAAATTTCAAATTGTGGACATACTCTTGTCATGAAAATTGTATGTCCACATACAAGCCCAAGCAGAAGAACTACCCATTCTCATCACATTTGGAGCCTGACATTTTTCGTCAGTGACACATTGTTCTCTCTCTGTCTGTGTTACACAATTCTCTTTGAGTTAGCGTCCCCTTCATTACCCTGGAATTGTTTTATCAACAACATGACACCATTAATTTTGAGAGGTGCTACCAATTGACTTTGTCAGACTGTGATTTTCACTTGTGAATATTCCAAAGAAGAAAGATGTTTATTTGTGTGTGACGGTTGCTCACAGTGATCAGTTTGACACCTCATCAGACGACTTTTGCAGCAGTCAATGAGCCGGCATGCATCGATTCTCTGGAGTAGATGGTGTCTGGCAGGCGCAGAGAAGTGACATTTCAGGTTTGAGTAGTTTCAGGCACACCCATTCTGCTCCACCTCGTGCCGCCACCCTGAATGAGTCAGGTATCAAATTTTTAGTGGCAATCACAGGAAGGATTCCTGAGGAGATCGACACAGAGACTGTAACAGACAGGCAATTCTACAAGCAGGTGAGTTCTTGCTATCTCCTTTAATGTGATTTCTTTAATCTACCCTCAGTACTATTTGACACTGACTAATAACAATTTAGCTTATGACAATTTTGTTTTTTACTGGCCTTAAGGTTTCTGAAAATTGCACTGCAAGGTGTAAAGTCCAAGTTCCCAAACCTCAGGTAGACTGGGGTTAATGTATGTAATTATGAGTGTGTCCTAACAAGTGTGTTTTTCCAGTAAGTCTGTCACCTATTTTAATGTGACTTGATATCTATAATCACTAAGTGTCTTATTTTATTATTTTGTGTAACACTAGGCCTTTTCCAGATTTCTAAATGAAGGTCAATTTTGGCTCCGTTCTTGTTTGACAGAAGGGTATGGGGTATCATTGTTTTTTATAAATGAAAATGTATGAGAACAAGCAATAGAGTTCAGCTGACTTTTTAGCTTTTATGTAAGTGTAAACAGTTTGTGACAGTATCTGCGTGTTAAAGTGGCAGTTAGAATACCTGGGTGTACTCGGTCCCACCTTGACAAACCAGTCAGGGCTGCAGGCGTCACTGAGGATCCTGAGAATTTGTTTCATTGTTTTTGTTTGCACATTTCCTCCTGGGTGTTTCAAAAATCTCACATATGTACAGAATGACATTCCTACCTATCCATTACAGAGAGCTTCCATTAAACACTTCTACTTTTAATTCTGTTAATTGATGCACAGTTTCAGCAATTTAATATGTTTTGCAATTCTCTCAGTTTGCATTTATATGTATGTACAGCACTATGTGAGGAGAAACACGTTACAAGGAAACTTTTTATAGGGTAGCATGAATGTTGTTGTTAAGCCAAAGTTTTGTCCCAGGCTCAAATAAAGTTTTCTTTAATTTAATATTTTTGCTATTTGTGAAATAAAATTTATATATTTAGTTATTGATAATGTGTCCTCTTGTGTGTTGTGTGTACTGACTAAAAAGACAGTCGTATAAGAGAAAAACACTGAGTGAGGATCAGGAGAAAAAGCTGAATCAAATATCAAGCAAAGATTGAAACCAGAAGTCAAAACAAATCGTAAACCAAAATTCTGAGTCAAAAGACAATGCTTTGTTTCAATAACCAGTAATCAGAATATTAGAGAAAATAAATCATTAGGTTTGGTTCAATTTTGGAATACAAGTAGCTGTTTAGGGGGAATCTTTATACGTGTGCACTGATGACATCACAAATGGCACAGTCCCAATGCAGAATGGGAGAATCCCCACGGAATCAACAGATGCAAAAGCCACAAAATAGTTTCACTCACACCAGAATGGTTTTGGTAAAAAAAATAATCGACACTAATGTGGAAGCTTGAAATAATATTCCAAATAACACCAAGACAAGATAACTAAGCTAAAACATAATGTTTTGAATATTGTTTATTAATTATGTTATGTGTATATTATGTCTATTTAGGTTTTAATGCAGACTTAAAGTAGACTATCTGGTGACAGGGCCATGATGACAGTCAGCTTTATTTATTTGAGTGAGTGTCAGGATCCTCCAGACTGGCATTGTGAAGTAAAGTGTTGTATTATTGGATTTTCTGTTTTTTTCTGAATTTTTCTACTACTTATTGGATTTTGCTTTTGGTTTACGGATTGGATTTGTTTGTCTTGGGTTACCTTTTTAGGTAAACCGATTTTGCATTAGTTTTCTCAAGCTTTGCTATATTTGGTCTTCTTATATTTAATATTAATAAATAATTTATTTATAGGTGGATTGGCGATTCTAAATTGGCCCTAGTGTGTGCTTGGTGTGTGGGTGTGTTTGTGTGTGTCCTGCGGTGGGTTGGCACCCTGCCTGGGATTGGTTCCTGCCTTGTGCCCTGTGTTGGCTGGGATTGGCTCCAGCAGACCCCCGTGACCCTGTGTTCGGATTCAGCGGGTTGGAAAATGGATGGATAAAGATCTATCATTAACATAGTCCATTTATGCCAGTGATTTTAATAATTTCCTTTACCATGATTGGCACTTTTGATACATTTTGGACATTTAGGATATTTTTTTGAACTTCAAAAAACTCTTCCCCATTATTGGGGCCTGGCCAAGAAAGCCTCCCAATAGATTTTGGTGTCTGGATGCATGAGGTGAGGCCTATTTTGGGAGCAGGACTCCGTGAGTTCTGGCTTGTGTGTTTTAAAGCCTTAATACCCTTTTCACAATTTTGTGTTGCAGTGTTTACAACATAGGTGTCAATTACAGTATTTTAATTGCATATTTCCCTCATGCTCTTATCTGGGAGACCTAGAGGAATACAAGGGAGTTGCACAGTGAGTCAGAGCCAGAACTTGAAGTAGCAAGCTTGGGGTTTCAAGTTTGATGACTTAGACCTGAGAAAACACTACCTGGGTGGATTTTACATTTGTTGTACCAGTTACTCCTGTTCCCCTCCCACTTGCACATTGCATATTTGTTAGACTACCTGGCTCCAAATTTGCCTTTTTGGGCGAGTGTCTGTCCCACATATACAGTGGCCTATTTTCAACTTAGATCTAATGCTGGAAGGATGGGCCTTGGATCATCTTACAGTTGTAAAACTGAAATAGATTGGTTCAGGAAATTGATACATGAATGGATGCATTATTAGAAATTTTTCTTTGGCTGACACCTTTATCCACAGCAACTTACAACATTTCAAATACAACTTTTTACATTGCCAATTGGATCACACATTGGTGAAGTGACTTGTTCTTGGTCACATGGTGTCAGTAGCCAGATTTGAACCCACAGCCTCAGAGTTTGAAGTCCCAAGCCTTAACTAATATAATAAATACACTGTTTGCCTTGCCATGTATAGATAGACAAATTCCTATAATCTGAATGGATTTATTCTTATCATTTTGAGATGAGATGGTTAAGTGACTCGTTCAGAATATTAATAGCGGCTTGGTCCACCACCCAGTGACTGAAATATCTAAGCTACTGGCAGAATGTCTGGTCTGGTGGTCTTTTTGTTGCCCATTTGGATTGTTGTTAAACTATTGGTTTGCTTGGGAGCTAGATGCGAAATTACATTACAAATGATCTCAGTATAATTACAGAATCTTAACAGTTCTCTAGTATAATATTCCTCACTTTAGCATTAACTTGTCTGCTTTGTTTATTCAGATGTTAGCTGTGCTCACCATCTAAGACAAGTTGAAATCTAAGTAATCAAATTAGATCTCAGCGTTAATGCTTGCAGTGCATCATCTACTGGAATTTATTTTTAATGTATGTGTAATAAAATGCATTGCATTTGTTATTCCAACATTACTACAAATATTTGTGATGCACCATCGCATGATATGACCAATTCAGTGTATAAGTCTCTGTTGTATGTCTTTTGGTAAAAGATTCATAACAGCAGTGTTAATCTCTGTAATGCGCCATCTGTTGAAATGAGAAATGTAATGTATTTTATTACTACTAATTTTTGATATTTACCATCTGTTGTAATGAGATAGACATACAGTGGTGTGAAAAACTATTTGCCCCCTTCCTGATTTCTTATTCTTTTGCATGTTTGTCACACAAAATGTTTCTGATCATCAAACACATTTAACCATTAGTCAAATATAACACAAGTAAACACAAAATGCAGTTTTTAAATGATGGTTTTTATTATTTAGGGAGAAAAAAAATCCAAACCTACATGGCCCTGTGTGAAAAAGTAATTGCCCCCTTGTTAAAAAATAACCTAACTGTGGTGTATCACACCTGAGTTCAATTTCCGTAGCCACCCCCAGGCCTGATTACTGCCACACCTGTTTCAATCAAGAAATCACTTAAATAGGAGCTGCCTGACACAGAGAAGTAGACCAAAAGCACCTCAAAAGCTAGACATCATGCCAAGATCCAAAGAAATTCAGGAACAAATGAGAACAGAAGTAATTGAGATCTATGAGTCTGGTAAAGGTTATAAAGCCATTTCTAAAGCTTTGGGACTCCAGCGAACCACAGTGAGAGCCATTATCCACAAATGGCAAAAACGTGGAACAGTGGTGAACCTTCCCAGGAGTGGCCGGCCGACCAAAATTACCCCAAGAGCGCAGAGACGACTCATCCAAGAGGTCACAAAAGACCCCAGGACAACGTCTAAAGAACTGCAGGCCTCACTTGCCTCAATTAAGGTCAGTGTTCACGACTCCACCATAAGAAAGAGACTGGGCAAAAACGGCCTGCATGGCAGATTTCCAAGACGCAATCCACTGTTAAGCAAAAAGAACATTAGGGCTCGTCTCAATTTTGCTAAGAAACATCTCAATGATTGCCAAGACTTTTGGGAAAATACCTTGTGGACTGATGAGTCAAAAGTTGAACTTTTTGGAAGGCAAATGTCCCGTTACATCTGGCGTAAAAGGAACACAGCATTTCAGAAAAAGAACATCATACCAACAGTAAAATATGGTGGTGGTAGTGTGATGGTCTGGGGTTGTTTTGCTGCTTCAGGACCTGGAAGGCTTGCTGTGATAGATGGAACCATGAATTCTACTGTCTACCAAAAAATCCTGAAGGAGAATGTCCGGCCATCTGTTCGTCAACTCAAGCTGAAGCGATCTTGGGTGCTGCAACAGGACAATGACCCAAAACACACCAGCAAATCCACCTCTGAATGGCTGAAGAAAAACAAAATGAAGACTTTGGAGTGGCCTAGTCAAAGTCCTGACCTGAATCCAATTGAGATGCTATGGCATGACCTTAAAAAGGCGGTTCATGCTAGAAAACCCTCAAATAAAGCTGAATTACAACAATTTTGCAAAGATGAGTGGGCCAAAATTCCTCCAGAGCACTGTAAAAGACTCATTGCAAGTTATCGCAAACGCTTGATTGCAGTTATTGCTGCTAAGGGTGGCCCAACCAGTTATTAGGTTCAGGGGGCAATTACTTTTTCACACAGGGCCATGTAGGTTTGGATTTTTTTTTCTCCCTAAATAATAAAAACCACCATTTACAAACTGCATTTTGTGTTTACTTGTGTTATATTTGACTAATGGTTAAATGTGTTTGATGATCAGAAACATTTTGTGTGACAAACAAGCAAAAGAATAAGAAATCAGGAAGGGGGCAAATAGTTTTTCACACCACTGTAGCAACCAAACCGAAAGACAGATACACAGACACTTATTAAGGTGGATAACACCTTTACCGAATTAAAACATTCCTTCTTGACAGTCTATGTATTTGTATTGCTTTGGGTTGAAATCCAGTTTGCTTTATTAAATCTTTTTTTAATGTTATTTCTCACCAACAGATTTATATAAAACAAAAATCAATTGCTTGCTTGACTTATTTTAGTGGCTTTTAATCCTTTATTCACCATATACAGTTTGTTGTATTAGGAATGTGTCATTTTTTTGCATACCTCAACTTATTCTACAGAGAGTTTTGGGGTCAGAGTGCAGGGTCAGCTATTTGTACAGCACCCCTGAAACAATTACAAGTTAACGGCCTTGCTCAAGGGCCCAACAGAGTAGCATTCCTTCCGTCACTGCCAGGATTCCAACCGGCAACCTCTGAGTTACCAGCCCAGATCTTTTTCCTTGCTAGAAAGAATGTATTACGGTCGATTTGGCCCTGACAATTTTAATATGCCCCAAAGTGTATGATATTAATTATGCACATTAAGAAAATGCATCAGATCCACCATATGGGGTGATGGCAAGCTCCCTTAATTTATGCTTAGATTTGTTTCTGTTATGTGCTGCACACATGGCGTCACCTTGCACATGTAACAAAGCTAATGACAATGTGGCTAACACTCCACTTTATTAAAGCCAGATCCTCTTTGAACATGTTGCAAGTGTATGTCTCCAAATGTTCATCAAATGCCTTCAGTGTTTGGCTCTGGATTCCACTTACAATTGAAAATTGCTCTGTTCACCTCAAGTTCATAGTGACACTGACAATAAGGCTTGGATGTCAAGCAAAGGGGCATGCTTCAGGCACTTATATACACACCCATATACACTCTGGCCTCGATGATCCTTTTCTAGGATTTCTATCTCCACCCAAGAGTCCATCAACCCGGCATCAGATGAAGTAAGACAATAAATTGAAAGTATTTGCATTTTCGTTTTCTAGAAAAAACAAACAAAACAAAAAAAAAATCATAAACTCTTACCTATCATATAGCAAGTTGAAGTTTCATGACGTGAGGTGAATGATTATGTACGAGCTCCTCATCACCGTGCAGTGGTCTTCCTCCTCTCTGAAAAGAGTTTATCATTATTTTGTGGGCCAATCTTGGAAATGCTGTGTCTTTATGTGGCAGGCTGGTGTTAGGGGCGGCTAGTTGGAAATGTTAAAACGGAGAAAGATTTCAGTAGGATGTCACCTGTGGATGTGTCTACTGGGGATAACTGGGGGTATTCTTGAACCATCACAGAACCAAAATGAATGTGCCAAGATGCCAAAATTCTTGTAACAAAAAGACTTTAAAAAAAGGAAATAAAGCACGCAGAGCACAATGGGAGTTGCTAGACGAAAAAACTGGGATATAACATCAGAATCCATATATATATATATATATATATATATATATATATATATATATATATATATATATCTTCTTATATAATATGCTACCGTGGCTGTCCATTTGTCTGTCCAGGATTTTAAATCATCTGTAGCTTGCAAACCGTTTGAACTATTGACCTGAAATTTGGTACACATATACTTCGTGAGAACTACTATCCGCTTTCAGGGTGATGATTAACCTCCAAGGTTATTCCTCTTTTTATTTTATTTTATTGTAGAATCAACTCTTGGCAGCGGCCAGCAGGGCGGCTGTGCGGCACATTCATATGGCCGCTGTTCTCATCCCTACCACCTTTGCCATCACTTCCTCTACCTCTTCATATTTTAAATCATTCTTGAGACAGACTGAACACTTAAGTGCCAGCTTATGAGAAAAATGATTGCAACACGAAAACTGACTTAATCAGTGTTAACGCGAAAAGATGTGGAGAAAAGAAGAGCTGCTCAGGAAGCAGCAAGCACATCATCCTCTGAGCAAACGAATGCTAAATGTACAGAGAAAGAGTAAGAAAATTATAAGTCAAGTGCATTCATTGCAAGTTATCGTGCAGTCCGCCATTACTGGTATATATATATATATATATATATATATATATATGGGAGGACCGGGGGAACAAGAGCCAGAGCCAGGACTTCATGGGAGTTGGAGTTTGATATAAACCTGTTGGGATCCGCAGGTGCCGCAATGGGGGTTCCTGCAGCAAGAGTTGGTGAGCCATTATGGGCAATTCTTCCTCCACAACTGGAAGTGCTGCCGGAAATGCGTAATCAAACACCTGGAGCACTTCCGGGTGAACTATATAAAGGACCAGCAGTTTCAGTGCTTACTGGGACTGTGTTGTGCCTGTGAGAAACGGGGAAGGCGTTTTCCACATGGTGAAGAATAAATAAAAAACATTTATTTGTTTTATAAGTATGCCTCCCGTGTCTGTCTGTGTCAGGACAGGTGTTGATAGGCCTTTTTGTTTATATATATATATATATATATATATATATATATATAGTGATATGGTGGTGATCAAAATCAGTAACACTAACGGAAGATTACTGCTTGCTTCTGTTTAATATTGGTTTAACACAATAATATAACAGTCAAAAGAGAGCTATACTTGGCCAAAGAATGATGCAGTCGGGGTTTCCTGCAATGGGCACTTGTCCAGTCTTTGACCGAGAGTCGAATAGCATGTTGTCCTACACATGGGCAGGAGCGATGTCTTCCATCCCTCTGTAGGTAAGCTCTGCTGTTTTGGGCAGTGGCTAAGTATTTATACATTTCCTACAGTTCAAGAGTCTGAAACACGATCATTCAAGCTCCAAACATGGGTATGTTCTGGTTTGCTGGTTCATCAATCACAGAAAATAGAACAGCCACTTTAAACCAGAAACTGAACTTTTGGGTCACTGCACACTCCTTCTTTGCCTGAATATCCTGCTTTGATTTGTTTGCTTATCTTCTTGTCATATTGCTAACCTAGTGAATCTGTCTCCCCGTCGATCAACCAGCTTGTCTCGTGTGTTATGTGAGAGGCACATATCCTTTCTGTCAGCCATCTTACCTAAATATATCTGGTTTCTGTTCATATGAATAAAAACAGATACAATGAAATAAACTTTAAGTGTTGTACTTTAAACGTTGGCTATCTCAGCCCCACAAACAAATTCTAAAGTCTTCACTCCTCTCCTATTACTTCCTCTCATTATTGTGGCCTTTCTAATCCCCTCCATTTGAACCCTTGTCCTGACTCACCACCCAGAAGCCCATAATAAACAAGCTGCTTTAGACCTCATATTGAACTTACTTCTGGGGCAAACTCCAGCGATACATAGAGGGGTCACACATGTGTTGTGATACCCCTGAGAAGTAAAGAGGCCACCAAGTGGCTTGTATTCTGCTCTGTATGACAAAGAGGGCTCCTTGCTGTCATCTGGCAAATATTACATTTTGTGTTTATGGTGCATTTTTGTTTCACATATATATATATATATATATATATATATATATATATATATATAAGTATTTCTGATTATTGTGTAGTGCACTGGGCTCATATGTAGGAGTGGGTTTAATAAGTGTAAATTAAAATTCAAATCTACTGGAGCAGCAAATGTTTTTGTGTGTTACTTACGGTATATTTACCTGCTTCCAACTTCTTACATTTGTTTCCTTGGAGTCAATACTCTAGTGATATTCACTACAACAAAGGAAACTACAACCCCTGGTGGTATTCTGTCTCAGCCTGGCATGCTGATAAAAAACTGTTCCTGCCAGGGACTTTTGATCTGAAATTAGAAGGTTCTAGCATGGCTCTGCTCTTATCCTGAGGTGGTCTCTTTACCCTGCAGTGTAATTCCTGACTGGGCACTGCTTTACACTACTTTAAGATTTCATGTAAATGTCATGCTGTGTATCATCAAATTTAAAGAGTTAGCTCACTCTTTCGCTATTGTACTTTTTAATCTTTAACATAACATGTTGGTCAAAACCAAACATGTTTGCAGGGGTTCATTTAGCATTGAATTGTGATAATTATATTTATTTCATTAGACATATGTTATTACAAGACTGGCAGCTGTCTCCTCTGAAGAAAGACATAGATTAGAAATTTTTAGGCAGATCATATTATCCTCAGCAATATGAAGCAAGCGAACACTGCGTTCTGTACCAGTAAAAAGAAGTGGATAGTTGGCATGCAACACATAACACTATTTTGAATTTCTTAAATATCTAAACAGTTCTTTTTTGATTGTTTATTTTCTGTACCTCCTTTTTAAGACAGGGGAAATGAAGGAACCCACCGAGATGGGGTGGCTGTTCATTACTGGGCACATTTACTTGAGCAGTCTACGATTATTCAATGTAACCCTCATATCTTCGACTGGACAGGACTCCAGAGCAAACGTGTTTATGCTGCCATTACTACCCAGCTGTTTTGCTTGCAGGCACACATTTATATACAGTATATACTCTTCCCCTCTCTCTCCATATATATAGATATGAATGTGTGTGTGTGTGTAAAACTATCCAGTGTAAAACAAATCATCATTACCTAACTTAGTAAACAACACATAAATCAACAGACAAAAGGACAGATAAATGAAAATGGTAATAATGTGAGCCAGCTTTTTCTTGATGGTGCCACCCTATCATATTGCATTTCTAGGAGACAATATTGTTTTGTATTCAATTTTTTTTAGTTTTATCCTTGAATTAATAGTGCTATGATTGCCTGGAGGTATAATCAGAAGAATGAAACCAGGAAAATAGAAACCAAAGAACAAACAAGCAAGTATATAGTCAGGGAAAGGCAAGAGGGCAAAAACCAGAAGGTAGAAAGACAAAGATGATCTTCAAAACCAGGGCAATAAACTAAAAATGCAGTAAATGAACAAAAGTGAAGGTGGTAACACTAATATCTTCTTAGAAGTGCTTTTGAACTTCCTCTGCACTAGTAAAAGAAAGGGTAAAGTGATCTAATACTGGGATGCTTGTACAGCAAACATTTAAAGTGAGTGTGTGAAGACATCACAAGTAGCAACGATGGAGATGACATCATATCAACAGATGCTGCTGGCCCCAGGTGTCCCTCCAATCCTGAATCCCATCCTAAGGTCACTTGCCTATTACAAGGAGTAGGAGAAGGCCCTGTGTAAATAAAAGAAGACCTTTGCTGCCACCCATCAACATGGAGGTCACTTAATCTAAATCCTTCCAGTTCTTGTTATTCAGTGAGATCAGGGTGCTTAACAGGCAGAATCCTCCTATTAACAAAAGGTCAACCAACTCTTGTAAATACTGGATTGACTGCCCTCTGCTACCTCGGGGAATCGTATTGCTTACTTCACAAGGGCACACTTGTTTCTTCTGCTTATGGGCACCCTTACTATCAGCCCTTTGAAAGCACCCTATAAAAATAAAGTTCATAGCACTCCCTAATAATAGTAGACCAATATATAAACATGGCAATATACTAGATACTGTAGATAAATAAATAAGTAATTAATAATCAATACATATTTGTGCAGAAATAGCAAATTAAAGAGTATACGTATTTAGTCTGGGAAGGATGTCTTGAATTGCATTACAGTAGCAGGCAGAAAAGACCCTCAGAGGTGCTTCTTAGCACATCATGGTGGAGTGAGCCTGTGACTTAAAGTGCTCCAAGATAGCACCTCCTGGAGGGGATGGAGGAGATTTTTCATGATGACATTCAGTTTTGCCATCATCATTTTTTCTACAACAGTTTCCAGCATGTTCATGGTTAGGACTGTGATGGAGCAGACTTTCCTGATAAGATTGTCCAGGCATTATGTCTTTTAAACTCAAGTTGCTTCCCAGGAGACCACAGTATAGAACAATACACTGGCTACTACGGACTGCTAAAACATCTCAGTTGGCTTGCTGGATACATCAAAACTCCAGAGTCTCTTCAGGAAGTACAGTCTACTCTGTCCTTTTTTGCTGTTTAGGTGAACTCCCAGATACTTGTAGCTCTGCACCTCTTCCATGCCCTCCCTTTGAATGATGACTGGTCTCAGAGGCTCCTTGGCACATTAGTGGTCCGCCATCAACTGTTTTGTCTTGTTGGATGTTGAGCTGCAGGTTCTTCTCCCTGCACCGCAAGACAATGTCTTCCACAAGCCTCCTGTACTCTGTCTTTTTCATTATTAATGCAGTGTGTTATGGAGAAGTCACCTAAGAACTTCTGTAGATAGCAGGCACTGGTTTTGTACCTCAAGTCCATTGTGTAGAGGGTAAACAGGAAGGGAGACAGGACAGTTTCCTGAGGTGCACCAATATCACACACCCCCATTTCTGACAAATACTTGCTCATCATCACAAACTGATGTCTGTTACACAAGCAGTCCATGATCCAGGAGATTGTGGGGGAATCAAAATGCATAGTCTTCCCTAGTCCATAAGGCCGAATGGTGTTAAAGGCACCAGAAAGATCAAAAAATATTATTCTGACTGTGGTGCCAGCTTTGTCCGTGGGAGTAGGCACTGTGGAGTATGTAGATTAGAGGATCTGGCATACCATGTTTGTGAAGAAAAAGCTCTAACTTAAAAAATGCTAAACTTACCTTTTAAGGGATCACCCCATCCCTATAAAAACAAGCTGGGAATCGATGTCCTGGACTGCTCCTTCGAATGTGCACTGTGGTGGTATTATCATTTTCTTTGTTTTTTTTCAATGGTTCTTGACTTTTTGCTTCTTTCCTTGATTATTCTTCAGGATTTTGATTTGGATCCTTTTGTTGTATACTCTTATTTCTGTCAATCGATGCTACTTTTATGAAGATCTTTTACGACCTCGCTCTATACAAGCCAGGGGTTGATGGTGATCCCCACCCTCATGGAGCATTTTGAGAGTGTTTTTGGACTCACAAAATATTTTTTTTCTATCTTTGAGAGTGAAGCACATTTTTGCCACATGTAGGCTGAAGCCTGGCACTCAAGTAGACATGAGGCTGTCCTTTGTGTGCACATTTTCTGGACAGACCTTGCGACCAAATCAATTACAGCTATATTTTGGAGGTTTCAAGCTTACAAGTTTCATCAATGAAGAAAAAAACAAATAAATAATAATACTATGTTGGCACTTTTGATTTGTTATACTCAGTTTTTTTTAGCAAAATGTAGGATTTGACCAAGACTCAGCACAAATATCACTAAATTACATCTAATGGTGTTTTAAACTACTTTCTTCTCTTAACAGACTATGAAATCACACTGGTTTGTGTGATTGTGTGGTTTGTAAGCAGTGGCACTTTTTCTATGAGACTGTCTACTTCAATGTAATACAAAAGTGAATTTTAGTGAACAGGAATGCCCTTTTACTCTCACTGTTCAGTGCCTTCTTCGGAGCACAACAACTCTGGCAGCTCCTTTGAACTTGCGACACCTATAATCAATCATCAGATTAGCGACTGATTTTAGGTTTTAATGAAACTTCTTGCTCAATTAGGCAGCTGAGCATTGTGGACGCAATATCAATGAAATGAACTGACATGTGACTGATTTCATTGGCCTTTTATGTAGTTGTGTATTATTATGTACACATCTTTGTGAACCATTCACCATCTCGGAAATGTTCTTGTGGTTTTAGTGCCTTGCAGTGCACTAATGCTTTATCCTTAGACCCCCAATGTTCTATCTAACATTATATTAAGAAATAACCTAAAAGCCTAATGCAGCAGGAGGAAGTCTGTGGTTCTTAGGTTTTTCTTCGTGCTACGGACCAGTCATTTTATCAAGGATGTATTGGTCATTATTATCTACTAAAGACAATTAATATATCATTCTTAAATGGATAAGGTTTACAAAACAAAATGTAATTCAAGACCAATTATTTTTGGCCAGATGCATGTACAGTGTATAAAGCTGAGAACTGTAAAAAGTGCCAGGTCAGGGTCAAAGCTGCACTGAATAAGGGATGCTATGCCATAGAAAGAGGGCCCTACACATCCTTGTCTTTGAAACAGATAGTTTAGGCAAGGGTAATAGACATGGCTGTACAAGGAACATAAACGGCAGAGTGTAATGACAACTCCAGAAATGGATGACAGGTGGCAGCATCGCTCTTGTTATAATGGGCAGGTGACTTGGGGGGTGTCTGCTCCTTTTAGAGATCTGGGGTTCTGGATGGCATGGGAATGTACAAATATTTGTAGGATGGCTAAGGAAAGGGTCAGGAGCATGGCCTCAGTTGTTCTGGAGGGCAGTTCTGACCAAGGAAATGGTTACATGACTGATTAAGCTTGGAGTTGGGAAGACAAGTTTGGGGAAACAGAGGTCGGGGGGACACAGGCAGCCAACTCAATTCAAGTAACTTTATTATCATACCATTCATACACAGCATTGCATCCTACGATGGTAGGAAATAACATTCTCCGAGACCGCAGTGCAACATATACATAAATACAGGACAACTGCAAGACAACAAAAGAATTATACTATAATATAAATAGATAAATAAATCATTATTTGAAATAGATAGTAAAAATGAATAAATAATAACATCAAATAATAATAAAAACAACAGTAGTAACAAATGTACTACATATAGCAGGATATGAAAACAAGGGGACAGCACGGAGTTCAGAGTCTGGGTAGCCAAGGAGTAGCAGCTGTTGCAGAACCTGGTAGTACTGGTTTGGATGCTACAGTACCTTCTTCCAGATGGAAGTAGGACAAAGAGACAGTGGGAGGGGTAATTCATAATGCCATAGGCTTTGCAGATGCAATGCTTTACAGAGATACCCCAATGATCTCTTCTGCTGTGTGCATGATCCATTGTACTGTAGGACCTTACTGTCAAAGATACTGCACTTCCCTAACCAGACTGTGATGCAGCTGGTCAGAATGCTCTAGACAGTACCACTGTAGAATGTGATGAAAATGGAGAGAGGAAGAGCTGGGAAGGAATGTGTTTGGTTTAATACCGGGGTAAAATGTGAATCAGCAAATCTATCTAATAGAAAGTAGATAGTCCCAGAGGGCCATCAGATTTGTTTTACTTTGAGATACTTCATCCATTATAAACCCTCTTCATATGTCTTTACCTTTCAGCCACTTGGTTATTTGTTTTTATGGATGGCTCAAAGGTATCATAGGTGGGAATGGGCTCTTAGGAACTATGATGGTCACCTGTCTAGGCTAAACAAAAGCTAAGCAGATGTAAATTTCATCAGTGTATGTTGTTTTTGTCAGTATTTTTTTAGCATCATGGCTTAAACGGTGTACAGCATTAAGTTTTTAATTATTTTTTTATATAATTTTCCACAGAATGAATTGATTTGACCAGGATTAATGTCCTGTGGCTTTGTACTGGGGTCCATCTCCTGGCATAAGGGAGGGCTGTGTGCCCACAACCAATGTGGGCCCTCCCAAACCCTATTAGAGAACTGGGTGAAGAGGGATGGGACACCAAACTAGGAGTGATTTGAGGTCCTAAAAGGGCTAGAAATGGGTGGGGAGAATGATTTTCCTGTAAATGTAACCTTTCAGATTAGTATAACTTAGCATATCAGTGGTTATCACTGCTGCTTTAAAGTTCCCACAATGGGTTGCTGCCTTTGAGTTTGTTCATTCCATTTCTACATATGTAGGATTTTTTTGGGCTGTTCAGGTTTGCCTCCCTCATCTCAAAGACACCTAATATGTTAAACTGATGGCTGCTGTCTAAGCGAGTGTCTATGTGTGTGTATGAGTGTGGCCTGTGATGAACTGCAGTAAACACAGCACACAAACAACAGGAAACAGGAACAATCCCTGGATAGGTTTCCAGTCCAAAACAGGGTGAACACACACACACACACACACACACACATACAACTAAATAACCAACCAATGCCAAATCACCTATTTTCAGACTGTAGGAGGAAACCAGAGCACCCAAACGAAAGCCATGCAGACATGGGGAGAAAATGCAAACTCTATGCACAAAGCACTTGTGACTTGAATTCTGGTCTCCTTGTTTAGGAGGCAGCAGCACTATCACTGTGCCACTGTGTCGCCCCACCATGAAGCCAGAAAAATCAGATACTTACAGGTCCCAGCATCAGGGTGGTCCTGCCTCCTGGGGCTCTACCCACAAAGTACAATGACAATTAAAGATACAATGCATAAATACTAAACAATATTTAAATAGAGAAAATACTTCAAACAGAACAATGAAAAGGAAAGTAAACAGAAGGCAAGGAATAAACCCTGACTGTGATAGAACAGAATTATGGGGCACCAATACAGTAACCACCTTGCCACCCTATTATTATTATTACTAGCTGTGCTACCCATCTAAGACAGGCTGAATTGAAATAATCAACATAGACCTTAGTGTTAACATTTGCAGTGCACCATGCAATCCCTATTTTTGGTACACTGTATTCATCCCTCTGTTATATGCCATTCGGTATGGGAGTCATAAAAGCAGTGTTAATGTTTGTGATGCATCATCTATTAGAACGATAAATGCAATGCATTTTGCTGCTAAAAATGTTTGTAATGTGCCATCTTTTGGAATGACAGAGACTTAGCAGTCCTGCGGTGGGTTGGCACCCTGCCCAGGATTGGTTCCTGCCTTGTGCCCTGTGTTGGCTGGGATTGGCTCCAGCAGACCCCCGTGACCCTGTGTTCGGATTCAGCGGGTTAGAAAATGGATGGATGGATGGAGACTTAGCATCTGGATGGACACACAGAAAGACAAACAGACACTTATCTTTTTGTTAAGGTGGATTATCATTAGGGCGGCATGGCGGTGCAGTGGTAGCGCTACTGCCTCGCACTAAGGAGACCCGGGTTCACTTCCCGGGTCCTCCCTGCATGGAGTTTGCATGTTCTCCCTTTGTCTGCGTGGGTTTCCTCCGGGCGCTCTAGTTTCCTCCCACAGTCCAAAGACATGCAGGTTAGGTGGATTGGCAATTCTAAATTGGCCCTAGTGTGTGGTTTGTGTGTGTCCTGTGGTGGGTTGGCACTCTGCCCGGGATTGATTCCTGCCTTGTGCCCTGTGTTGGCTGGGATTGGCTCCAGCAGACCCCCGTGACCCTGTGTTTGGATTCAGCGGGTTGGAAAATGGATGGATTATTATTATTGCTTGTACTACTTTAATTATTATTAGCAACATATATGACATAATAACTGCAGAATCTGGCAGACAGGTGAATGCACTTTTTATCCACAATAAAGGAACAAAGGTTATTAAGTTCATTCAGAGAAAACTGTTTATTTTGCACGCAAATATAATCCGCCTATTACTTAATATAGTCGATAATGTAAATAATGAAAACAATATATCCGGAACATGTGTACAGAATTTGAAATGTTTGCAGTTCTGGGAATATTTTTAGTTAAAACTTGAGCTTTAATTAAACATTAACTATGGTGCCTATTAATCCCTGACAGTGTATACTTTTGCTAAATATGCTGCCTTTTTCTAAAGTGCTTGTGATTAGGGCTTGGTTCGAATTACTTGCTAAACCTACATTTTTTCACCATTCTTTGCTGTCTGTAAGTCTAACTTTATTAACTCTAAACCCAAGCCTAATATTATCCACTTTTGAAAAAACGGCATAAGTTCTCTCACAACCATAATTTATGAATAATTACAGGAAAACCTACAGGTACATTTTTAAATTTCCATGCCACTCTAAATTTTTACACTCCAATATTTCATCACTTTTTAAAGAAGTGTTCAGTGGCCCACTGAATGAAAAACAATCGCCTGCTCTTGTGCCCTGAGGATTTGCTTTCTTGACACTGATGTTGAAGACTGTCATTTGAGGCTGATGACTCCTCAGAGCTGATCTTTGCCTTTTGTTTGTGGAAACCTACTTATACTTTAGGAAATCTGATTGACAGATATGATCTGAAATAAAAAGGCCCAGATTTTTGTCTAAAAATCCAGACAGTCATTTTTCAGCTGGATTAACCTTCATTTAGTTACTTATGCTTTGTTAGTGTTTTAAATGGTTTAACCTTTGCAGCAATGCAGCAAGTTCATCACACAATGCAAGAACAGACTTGACGTCATTCAAAGATCAAAAAAGACACATTCAGTCAATAAGGAGCATTGTCAGGGCATAAAAGGCACTGCATAGCAGGGACTGCAAACAGAGGAGTTTAAAGTGCAGTATAGGGGCACCTGGGTTAGAGATGTACTGGATATCACAATGAGCCAGAACTTTGAATACAAACGTCATTTAAGTAGGAGCTAGACTGCCATTAATGGAATGTGATTATGATAATGACAGTTGTAAATCACAGTGCCTTGAAGGGTCCGTCTGTATGCCATACACTGTAGAGTGTAATTGCAATTGAAGTGGGTTTATGCATCCTTACTGTAACAGATTTGAAAACAAAGTCATATTTGTCATATTTTTGTGAGAATAGTAGTTTTGTCTTGCATTTTGCAGACTGCCTACTTCTCGGATGTAAGTAGTGCTTAATTTATAAATCACGAGGTGCCGGAGGTCATAGTGACTGTCAGGCAGCAGAATAGGGGTGCGCTGACAATGGCAACTTAGGTACTGCAGCACAGTGCTATTGCGTTAAATTACATCCTTGGCCTAATAAATGCATGAAATCAGTATAGTTTACGCTATTATATTGTCACACGCATATTAGCATTACATGTGGATATCTTGAAATCTTAAATTGCTCCACTGTCCGCACTCTCTATAGCACACTCATATGAGAGTTTCCGCTCTGCTCAGCCTCTTCTGATGCTTCTTCATTCTAAATTTCCTCACTCCTTTACCTCTTAACCTACATGTCAGTATTTACATCCACTACACTAGAGTCCATCCATCCATCCATCCATTTTCCAACCCGCTGAATCCGAACACAGGGTCACGGGGGTCTGCTGGAGCCAATCCCAGCCAACACAGGGCACAAGGCAGGAACCAATCCCGGGCAGGGTGCCAACCCACCACAGGACACACACAAACACACCCACACACCAAGCACACACTAGGGCCAATTTAGAATCGCCAATCCACCTAGAGTCACTCTTTTTTTCTTAGCTACACTGACCTGACAGTTTATTTTGATTTGCGCAGCCTCCAGTGGATTTGAAACACTTTTCTGCTTTTTCACATTATCTACGTAAAAAGGGCAGCACGATGGCACAGTGGTAGCGCTGCTGCCTCACAGTAAGGAGACCTAGGTTCGCTTCCTGGGTCCACCCAGTGTGGAGTTTGCATGTTCTCTCCGTGTCTGCGTGGGTTTCCTCCGGGTGCTCCAGTTTCCTCCCACAGTCTAAAGACATGCAGGTTAGGTGCAATGGCAATCCTAAATTGTGCTTGGTGTGTGAGTGTGTGTGTGCCCTGTGGTGGGCTGGCACTCTGCCCGGGATTTGCTACTGCCTTGCACCCTATGTTGGGTGAGATTGGCTCCAGCAGACCCCCGTGACCCTGTAGTTAGGATATAGCGTGTTGAATAATGACTGGCTATGTAAAAAACAGGAATACTGTTATCCAGACTACTTTTATAAAGTTTTAATAAAGTCTACATAATAAACTTTGTTAATTTAAACATTGTTGATTTTGGTGGTCCTGCAGCAGAGAAAGAACAAAATTAGAGGAGTAGAAGCTCCAGTATCACTGAAGCTGTAGATGTAACACAGCACCTTTACTGGAGGGTCATCTATTGCATGTTTTGTTCAGAACAGACAAGCAGCATTTTAATTGTTTTTTTCTTTTTCTCTTTTAGATCAGACGCCTAGCTGGAAAGATGTCTTCTATATTCAAAAAAACAAATGACTCTGACATAGGTAAGATAATTCTTTCTGAATCATTCAGTTTAGTTTACATTTTGTTAATTTTTCTATTATTGTTGTTCATTTTCTGTTAGCTTATTTTCTTGGTTTAAATAGGCTTGTCTCTCTTTTTTTTTTAATGTCATTAAATATTTTTGTGTTTTGATGGAAGAGGGAGCAATACTCCCAAACGGATCACAAGGCCATGGTGCTGCAAATCACCCTCCTTATTTAGGGGACTCGCAGCCCCTGCATGTTTGCAGTAGTATTAACATTGGTTTGTGTTCTTCTGCTCCCATTTTGTTCCCTTATGCATTTTTTGTTTGTAACTCTTTTGACTTTTACTTTCAGCTTACTCCTGTTCAGACTTTTAGATTTTTACTTAGGATTTTGATTATTGGATTCTGGACCCCTGGTTTGGTGTTGTAAATTGTTTCCCTTATTACTCTGTATATACACACACACACACACACGAGTATTGCGCAAAAGTATTAGGCACTTTAGTTCATAAACATACTTGTCTTAGAAGATTATTTTTTATTGTTTCAATAGAAAAAGTATATTTTAGAATTCCAAACGTTCCTTTTGGGGCGGCATGGTGGCGCAGTGGGTAGTGCTGCTGCCTCGCAGTTGGGAGACCTGGGGACCTGGGTTCGCTTCCTGGGTCCTCCCTCCATGGAGTTTGCATGTTCTCCCTGTGTCTGCGTGGGTTTCCTCCGGGCGCTCCGGTTTCCTCCCACAGTCCAAAGACATGCTGGTTAGGTGCATTGGCAATTCTAAATTGGCCCTAGTGTGTGCTTGGTTTGTGTGTGTCCTGTGGTGGGTTGGCACCCTGCCTGGGATTGGTTCCTGCCTTGTGCCCTGTGTTGTCTGGGATTGGCTCCAGCAGACCCCCGTGACCCTGTGTTTGGATTCAGCGGGTTGGAAAATGGATGGATGGAAACGTTCCTTTTGCAAAATGTGCAGTAATACAATAAGATATTTTATATTAAAGAAAGAAAAAATATTCATAGACAACTTTACAGTTAAAAATAATGAAATATTTGGAGGCATATAGCCCGGTGCTTGATTAACCTCCTTAGCATTACAGTAGACCCGAGTGTTACTTGGGCTGTGAAAACCGGGCTAAACGCATTAGTCCCGAGTGTCACTTGAGCAACTATACAGATGCATCTTGCGTAAGCATTAGAACCGAGAATCACTCGGGCTGTAAACGTGCTGTCAGTGCTGCCATTCTTTGGAGAAATTATGTCTGAGTGTAGGTTTTCATTAATTATGAAATATCTGCACTTTACCAACAATGAAGACTTTGATGAGAATACCCATCCAGCACCCAAAATGAAGAACATTTTGGAGATATACCAGACGATTGTAGTAAAATTTTGGAGCGTTTACATTCTGGACCATGATGTTAGGTGGCTTGTAAGGCCATGGATACAATACATTGCATCAAAAAAAGCAAGATTTGGCATAAAGCTTTACGAGCTTTGTGAATCTAAAATGAGATCGTATGGTCCTCACAAAGCCCTGAGCTCAACATGATTTAGCCAGTCTGGGACTACTTGCAGAGACAGAAGTATTTAAGACAGCCAAGGTCTATAGTGGAGCTGTGGCAAGTTTTTTGAGAGGCTTAGAACATAAAACTACTGTATGTCAGTACAATGCAATTTTGATCTGTGCAATTTTGATTTGTAGCATTGTTACACTATTTGATAAGGCAGCTACTGTATCTATATTAATAAAAGGCAAAGCCCTCACTGACACACTCATCACTAATTCTCAAACTTCCCGTGTAGGCAGAAGGCTGAAATTTGGCAGGCTCATTCCTTACAGCTTACTTACAAAAGTTAAGCAGGTTTCATTTCGAAATTCTACGCATAACGGTCATAACTGAATCCTACTTACGTACATATATACGTCCATAGCCTGCAGCTTGGTCGCCGTGTGAGGCAGGGTTGTGTCCTGCGTCCTGCATCCCCCGGCCTCCCACGTAGTTGGCTGCCTGCCTATATTGCGTCACCCATCCCATGCCTCCCACGTAGTTGGCTGCCTGCCTATTTTACACGTTTGGAGAACTGCCAATGCCTCTTAAACATCTTAGATTCACAGGTGACGATTTGAGTAGTGGACACTTTGATGTTTATGAATGTTTCAACTCTCAAAAGCTGGATGCGAAGTTATCGATGAAACCGGTTGTATGCTTACAACTCTTGACAGATGCCGAATGTCACTTCAACACAACAAGTCCTGCAAATACTAATGTAATTGAAACAAACCATGAAACTCAAACCGATTATGACAGCAGCAATCCAAGCTGTGAGAAAACAGTAAAAAGGAGACGTGTCAGACGTCACGGTACATTTTCTGATGCAGCTAGATGGAAACAACTTTGTGACGCTGCCGCCAAATACTCGCAGAAAAATCCACAAGTTAATAGACACGCTGTCGCTAAATACTCGCAGGCAAATCCACAAGTTCATAGAGACGCTGCCCCTAAACACTCGCAGGCAAATCCACAAGTTAACAGAGACGCTGCCGCTAAATATTCGCACGCAAATCCACAAGTTAATAGAGCTTCTGTTTCTAGGTACGATCCCAATAATAAAAAGCAGCTCATACGAAAACAACAGGTTTGGCTCAAAAAAGCCGATTGTGGATTTGCGTACAGCCACCGAAACTTTGTAACGGCACGAGACTTCAGGTCACGTGTCTGCAAAAGAACCTAATTGAGGCAACTATTTTTACTGGCAGTGGCTCAGGGGAGAGAGTTTTTATTCCTCGCATCCCAGTTATACCTTCTGATCTCCCATTTCAATTCTAACACTTCCAATTTCCAGTAAGGCTCTGCTTCGTAATGACAATTAATAAGTCTCAGGGACAAACCCTACAAAAGGTTGGCATTGATTTGAGGCAAGAATACTTTTCACATGGCCAACTGTACGTTGCATGCTCAAGAGTAAGCTCAGCGCACAGCTTGGTCATATTACAACCGGAGGGCCGAACTGACAACGTGGTATACAAAGAGATCCTTCACAAATAATTATTTATATATTTTCCCTCAGTTTAAAAATGTTTACTTTTCTTTTTAATAACAATTTTAAGGCAGTACTTCGCCGCTGCAAAGCTAGTATTGAATATATTGATTGGAGTGAGTAACTGGAGGGAGCAGCAGATGCTTATGTGCTAATAGTTTTGTAATTTCCTAAATTGTTTTCATCGTCAGCTGTTACTTTTTAGAAGTGAAATGTCATTTGTTTCGCAATTTGTTTGTGCAGTGAAACACTGAGTTTTGGTGCAAATTCATTTTTGCACGAAATGTTTCACTTCTTGTTGATTTCAATGTTTTTTTTAATTCTGTTAGTCCATTTGTATTAATTACTACATACCAGTTTAATTACATTTGAAGCTAAACTGTGCAATATTTGAAAACAGTGAATTACAGTTCAATGTTTTGTTTCCTTCTCTTGCAGACAAAAATAAAAATGACAGAAGCCGAGTCATTCAAGACAGCAAGAGGAAGACAGCTGTTCTTCAAGATAACAGCTGGATAAGGAATAGACAAGACGAGGAGGTTGTGTAAGTGCAGTATCAAGACAGAAACACAGAACCAAAACCTAATGCTTTTTGTATGTCATAAAGTCTGTAAATGCAAACATAAAAAGGTCAATTTTTTCCTCATTTGCTATGAGTTACCAACTTCTAATCTAACTGTCATTGTTTTCTATGTGACTTTTAGAGTTCTTATTTGAATGGACAATGAGTGGAAGCGATAAATGAAATAGAATTGGGTGAGTTTACATGCACATACAAAAAGCAAGATAAGTTCAGTAACCTGGTTAAGGCAGAAACTGGGTTTCTATTAAAAACTGGGTTATTAAAGTGCATGTAAACAAACTCATTGACTGATTAAATTAAGAAAAAAATGTAAAACATTCTTATCAAAAGTGAGGTCATATGAAAATGGAAAATTCTTTCATGCACACACAGTAACTGACCACATAAAGTCATGTAAATGATTTTATATTAATATACTGTACTATTCTTTTAGTGATCTCACAAGCAATGATATGAATCAAACCAGCCCAATCTATCCACCTCTCATTTTTTAAGTATATGTGTTGTATATTTTATACACTTTGAATACCTCCCTTTTTATGTCTTCGATGGTAGAGATCTATTTTCCTTATTCTGTGACGGTATATATATTATTGAGTTGACGGTGTTATGGATTAATAAAGGTTGATTGTTACATCTGTCACTTCATCTCATTTTCATTCCATCAGACTCAATGAGGTGGGGTGGGCAAAAAAACAACCCATCAATACTATGAATTACAGGAAACAGTGCTAGACAGAGTGTCAGTCTATCACGGGGCTGACACTCACAGAGGGGGTGATCTGGATTTAGCAGTTAACCTAACATGCACATCAGTGAGAAAGTAGAACCCATGCAGACACAAGAGCCACATGCAAACTACACATGGAGAACAAGAGATCATGGGATTCAAACCCAGGACATTGTATCCGTTCGGTGGCAGCACCAGTCTCTGAACCACCCATGTATGTTACTTATCATCTTCAGTTCTATGATGAAACTTACTAGCAGGCAGATAGTTGGTAGACTAGCAAGAAGACCCAGCTGTGAATAGTCACAGTTCAGAATAGATTAGGCGCAAGCAGGTTTCCATTTTGTTATTACTGAAATAATGCTAGATAAGATAGATACAGCATAAATAAATAACCAAGTTTGGGTTTTATAAGGAGTTTAAGTACAACACAAGACTTACTGGTCTTAATAAAAGCATATCAGCAAAAGTGGCTCTTGTTGCTTTACTTTACCATAAATTATAAACCATTGATGTTTGTTTTATTTATTTATATGTGCATGATTTAATTTCTCAAATAGAGATATATCATGATATGACTCTAAAAAAATCCAAGACATATGATTGGAATCCCCTAAAAAGAAACATTTTTAGCCCTGATACTCATATATGTCTAAAATTTGGGAAACCAACTTTGAGAGCTTTTTTTATTTTGTTTTGTAGAAAAGATGAAAACTTTGGAAAGACTATTCTTCACCGATATAAATCTGAAGATTCCCTTGGACAGTAAGTAAATCTGCAACATTGATAGTGTAGTGATAAGGGTGTCTAAAATATTCGCTTCAGTGGAAACAAATTCCTTCTATAACATAATTTCTAGCTTCTTAACAGACCTGCATGCTAAAATTCAGAAAAGATGCTCAACCAACTTGTTGAATGCTTCACTGATCCCTTTTTTGCAGTATAGCTCTTTTCAATGTAAACTTCATTCCACAGATGCTGATCATTGAAGGTTTTTACAGAACAAAGTTTCAAATTTATTCTGGATTTACTTCATTCTGTATTTTTAACAGGCTGTAAAGTAGCTGAGGTGCATATAATACACACTTTTTGTCATAAAATCACACTACGATCCATCCCAGAATGCACATTTTCCCTTTTTGTTTGTAGCACCGCCACTACCTTTAACCCATCCACAATGAAAATGCTGTCGAATACACCAAGTGTTCTATCATGCAACACCACAATCCATTCCAGGCCAAACAGTTTGCACTATGGCAACAGTGCCACCACTACAAATTATTATAAGGTTTTAGATATTAATGTCTCAGATTAAAAATGTGTCCTGCAAGACTGTAACAAGAGGAACGAGTTCAAAAAGGGAGACATATCTTGTTATTTTGTTGCTACAAACTGTCACAACAGAATACTATCCAGTTGTATTTCATTCAAAGTTAGAATCTTAAATGACTTTGTGTCACAAAATGATTCTTTTTGTTCTGTCAGTTTAAATCATTTCAGAATTATTGAACATTTTGCATGTGAAGAGCTTAACAGTCTGTTTCATTGCATCATGAAGTGAATATCAAATTTCTGTTTATGCAAAAAATTTAGTTTTCTTTGTTGATTTTGAAAGTAAATAAATTTAAGCTACACCTATTATGTGAGACTTAGTTCTATTAACATTGAAACCTATTAATACATAATATACACAATGTTCTTGACACAGAAACAACAGTCCCCAAGCTGATGAAAGAGATGGATCAACTCCATCTGTAACAAAATTAATGAAAAGGTAAGAAAACTTAATTTTACAAATTCTGTTACTCCTGGTTCTACTGACCTAAAGACCATGTTTTTTTTTAATTCACTACAGATTCCCTATTGTTTGTTTGAAATGCTTGTGGCCAGAAGTATTTTGGAATTTGAATTTTTTTATATTAGAACTAGAGGCCAGCGTGGGTATGTGTACAAGTAAGAAAATACCAATAACCCTGTGAGTATGGGTTATGAGACGCTCATAGGCAATGTCATGTTTGGGAGAAAAAGCTGTGGGTCTCCACAGGCATGGACTTAATGTTCATATTATTCCACAATAGTGTAAACTAACAAGGGTACTTGGTGCTGCCCAAGGTGGCGGTGTGGGTTCACAGACTAAATTTTGGGACAAAACATTACCTAACATTACAAATGGGGAATCTGTGCAAAATGGGTTCAACCGTGTGCACTTGCATACTGGTCAAAAACATAGAAGCGCACATTCAGTTTTATGTGATAGAGGTGCATTTCAAATGCATGTTCTATTCCAGTATACAGTAATATATACAATGGATATCCAAAAGTTTCATCCATTCAGGAGACTTTCAATTATTTTTAAATGGTGATGCATGCTTTTTGCAATCTAAGACGCTTATGACTTCTGTTTTACTACTAAGAAGTACAGGAGGCTTAATAATAATACACTCTTTATCCAACGAAAGCATTTTACTATACGCAAACACTCAAGTATAAATATGATTTATTTATAAAATAAATGTTGTAATAGAGGGTGGCGCAGTGGGGAGCGCTGCTGCCTCGCAGTTGGGAGATCTGGGGACCTGGGTTCGCTTCCCGGGTCCTCCCTGCGTGGAGTTTACATGTTCTCCCCGTGTCTGCGTGGGTTTCCTCCCACAGTCCAAAGACATGCAGGTTAGGTGGATTGCGATTCTAAATTGGTACTTGGTGTTTGTGTGTGTCCTGCGGTGGGTTGGCACCCTGCCTGGGATTGGTTCCTGCCTTGTGCCCTGTGTTGGCTGGGATTAGCTCCCCATGACCCTGTGTTTGGATTCAGCGGGTTGGAAAATGGATGGATGGATGTTGTAATAGACTAGTGTTTGATCTAGTGTTTTCAAAAGTTACATTATGATTTAACTTTGCCATTTCTCTGTATCTGTCCTAAACTGTTGATGCATTTTTTGGCCTCCCTAACCGTATGTGTGAGTCGTATTTGGTGATAAAAATACTTAAAAAATTTTTTTTTTGAAATTCAGGTATGGGATAGTGGAAAAGTGAAATAAGAGTGCTTAATGTCCAAGCCTTTCCCATATAGCAGCTTGCACCACACTTACTTAATGCCTCCTCTAACAGCCCTCTGATTTTTCCTAGAATGTGCTCTTCTCTAAAGCTAATGCCAAACAGTGTTGTTAGAGCCTCTGGTACTGAGAGACCACCAGCATCATTGGTAGCACAGAAGAAATTTCTGAAATGCATTCATGTTTTTGTGAGATATAATGAAAGACAATGAAAAAAAATAACTGAATAATGAAATGCAAAGAACAAAATTTTAAACTGGACTTGAAAGTAACAAGACTTCAAATCCAAGCAAAGTGCTGTTCATTAGGTGAACTTACTGGGGATGTTTACTTCCTTCTCAACAGCAGGTGGACAAACAAAACTGGAAATATACAGCTCTGTGCTGCTTAATGTCTGTTCGTGCAACATCGGACTGCATATATGAACATCCACAGTCCCATAAGGTTATAATAGAGTTTAGAAATCCCTATTGGAGAACAGGACATAGCAGACGTAACTGAAAGTAGCAAATGCAACAGCTTCCTGCATGCAGTATGTATATCTCATGTCTCTCATATACAAAGCGATTGAGCTGACAGTACTATACTGAGCTTTCTATCGTTATTTCTCTACAAATAAAAAGTTTACCATACAACAGTGCATGCTACAACTTGTAGGAAGCAGCACCCAATCATGCGTATTGCACTGCTTTGCAGTGTTGCCTCTCTGTATGAAAACAGGTACACTACAGTATCCCATATAACTTTGCTAAGTACTGTATAAATATGGTGTTTACACAACGTCCAAATCTCATAATATCCTATTTTACAGAACAGACTGAAAAAACTGAAGTTTGCTATTATTAAAGTAACACAGCATAATGATAGATTAAACACAGCATAATGTTCTTAAGTCTGTTGAAAATAATTCAGAGGTCCACTTCTCTCTGAACTGGATCTGTGAGTTAATCTGATCATTACAAGAAAAACTAATGCTAGGACAGGTCAAGTGATGAATGAAACTTGCAGAGTTCGCTTGCTGTGAGTTCGGAGAAATCATGGAAATGTTCAAAAACTTCACTGAACTCGGCATAATACATTGAAATCATAGATCATACAATGAATCCGTGCAGAACAACAATGTATTTTCATAATATTCACATTATGGTCAACTAATGACCCCTAAACGCATGTGGGGTGCAAACCCCGCTGAAGTAGTAACATCATGCATGTAAAAAACATATCAAGCAGTGACATGAAATGAGAAGTGGACTATGCTTACAGTACACCTGCGTGAAAGTTCTGTGGTTGACTGCTACAGCTCTGTGATGTCACAAAGGATTCGCAAAGCATCATCAGGCACTGAGAAAAATGTTTGTCCAAGCTGGCCACACAGTGAATTTCATTGAAAATATTTGATGAACAACGCCATTGGTGAATACAGCATATTCTCTTTGAAAAACACTTTGGTGAGGTTCACCGATCAACACTAGTTTGTATCTCATGCAGATACAGATATTTCATAAATAATTTCATAGCTGTGAATTACCTGAAGCTGACTGTATTGATACAAGCAGTTTCTGGATTATTGAGATTTGAAAAAGGACCAGAAGATGCAAAACACACCAGAATCATGGTCAAAAAGGCAGACAGAGGTCGTGAACAAGGAGGCACAAAGATCGAGACGCCAAAAACAAAAAGCAGACTAGGGCCTACCTGAAATCCAACAAACACTTCATTCTTCATATATTCCCTACATTTATTAACTGGGGGATAGCGAATGAAATGAACACCACCATCTTTATAGTGTCATATCCTCTGACATCAATAGCATGACCCAATATGTCACAGGATGTGTAAACAATGGAGTTGACATAAATTAAACTTTTTGTAATTCTAATCTAAATGAAAAATGAACTATAAAAATAGAATTCCTAACGTAAAAAATTATGATCAGACTATAATCATACATTTTAAATAATCCAAATACTACACTAACTAAATATGTCAGGGTAGAGATATACTAAATTTGGTTATGAGAAAACTTGAAGATGTGAAGTGAATTCTGTTTCCCTTGATTTCTACCGATTTAAATGAAACAATTCTCTGCAATCAACTTCATCAGTGTCTTAGAGAATTTTGAAGACCTGGATGCAGTACACAAACAGCCTTCTCTGTTTAGTACTAAAGAGTTGGAGTCCCCCATCCTGTCAGAGTAGGACATGATCCGTAGTCCCAGGCTGCACTTGGTTGCTATGACTTTTTGAAGTGTTACGATTTATTCACAAACCAGAGGGCCAAAACCACCAAAAACCTTGGCTCAAAACAAACTTATTATTTTAACCATTTATTAAACAACAAAGAAGAAAGAACTGAAATACCAAGTAGAAAATCTAAGTTACATAAATAATAAATCAAAGAAAGGAATGAAATACAGAAGTACTGAAAAAATAATATTTAACGTATACCTAACCAAGAAAATAAACAAAAACCTACTGAAAACTAAATAATATTAGCAAGTTCTTTCAAGAAGACTTTAAAAACAAAACACTAAATATCCTCAAATCCAAAACTGAAAAATCCTAATTACTAAAACATAAGTCCAAAGATGGAAAATGGAAAAAAAAATTAAAATGGACAAATGACCACAAATTATAATAAAAAGGGAACTGAAGAACACAAAGGAGTCTTACATAGGTCTCTCAGGTAACTGCTGCTTTATTTAACCGACTCTGGCCTTTCACCCTTTTCATCATGCCTGGAATTGTTCCCTCGTCACCACTCATTTTTCATCTGCATATCATATCTTGTAATTCCATTTTTAATTAATCCTTACCTCTTTTCCTGATGCATCTCAACACTGACTCTCCACTCTATATGCTTTATATTCATCAAGGCATATACAGTACATAGTATTCACAGCATATATACTAGACAATAATAGATGATGTAAAAAATGTCTCCTACATTTTATGAATAAAATTTGATTCAACTCCTTTAAGAATGAGTCTGAGTCAATCTCAAATAGCAGAAGGCCATTTGCTAAAAATTAATATTTGTATATTTTTTAGTCAATCAAAAATAATTCACCCAAAAATGTATTTTTATATGTTATTTACCCCATGTACTTCCCATATTTTGCTTTTAGCCTAATGTTTCAGGAGCAGAAGGCAAATACTATTTTACATTGCTTTGTATGTACTGTAGGTTATTGACCATCAACATTGTATAATGATATTAATAACTCTTAACTTAAAAACACCTCAACATCATAGTGATGTATCCAAGTTTCTTCCCTTGTTATGATATGCTTCTGAAATTTTTCCTAGTCTAAATTCATTACCTTCAGATTCTTAGTTGAACATTAGCTCCAGTGTTTTTTAGGTCAAACAATTACCCCTTCAATAAAGTTTAGGGTGATGCTGACCTCTTTGAATCTGTTATCTGATTCACCTACACAATATTTAATTGTATAAAGGAATACTCCACCCAAAACTTATATTTTTTTACATATTACTTACCTCTTGTAGTTTGTAGCGGTTACTGAGAAAAAAAAGTTAATCTTATATTTTCATAAAGAATGGAGAGAAAAAACAGTATGTTATAACAGAAGCCAGAAGTGGCAAATAATGTGAAAGCTCCTTTATGGGAGTAACTTTGTGAACTGAACAATGGACTCTTGACCAACGATGGAGTAAATCCCAAGAAGGTTTAGTTTTCTGTATATGATGTGCATTGATTATTCTGGAAGTAACTATTTAACAATGTTTTATCTAAAAAGCATGTGTTTGGTACATTTTGTGCATACCACTGGACAACTGATGTGTGGAATATGTGATACAAGCAATGTAAGATTTTTTTCTGTTTTCCTTGGAAGTTTTTCACACTGTCGAACAGCATTGGTCATTATTGTCTTCTATTATGTCATGCATTTTTTTCTCTCCATTCTGAAGATATGAGATTAAACTTTTTTCTCAGCCACTACTGCAAATTATATGGGGTACAAGATCACATCACATTCTGGGGATTTCTGCTGTACAACTCACCCTTTCTGACTTACAAGATTCAAAAATAAAATTAAAGTGTATTTACTTTATGTTCACTTTGACCAGAATCTGTTACAAGAACCTATAAAATGTTAATATTAAGCACATGCTATTCATATACTCATAAAAAGCCTCTTTATTATAAAACAATCAAACTAATAGTTCTTAATATTTCCACATTTATAGATTTAGTTCCAGTGAACAGCTTCCTACTGGAAAGTAAGTATTTTTTCAAAGTATATTAAATTGTATAGTTTTTGCTCATTGTATTTGTAATCTACATAATGTAAAGCTTGCAACAGCTATAATTTTAAATAATTACAACAAATGTAATCAATGGCATTTGAATGAGCTACAGAGAGTTAAAGGCAAGAATGAAATATTTACAGTTTGTGGGATAAAAAGCACAATCTCAGGACTGAGACTCAGTGCTGTAGTTGCAGTTTTCAAGTTCAAACCGTACTCTGGCACATATGCACATGCATCAGCTCAAAAAACATTATCCTCACAGTGAACTTTTGGAATTATACAAACTCAAGGTCAGGAATGAGTTCTGTAGGAGGTAGTCATGCAAAATGATAATAACAGCATTTGACCAAAGTTTGCTTCTCTTTTTAGATTTTTGCAACATGAGTAGAAAAATGGAATTCAGGCTTTATGTAGTTTTAGAATTACCAATATCGTCAGTTTTTTAAAATGGCTTTGGTAAAGCTTTTTTTTAATTGGCCTTGGTATAGAAGTAGAATTTTCCTGCTCATTTAGCTCTTTAGGTCTTAACAGCGTTAATGTTTCTTCAGTTCTTCAGTCTGTCATAATGGTGACTGTGCTTCATTTAATGACTTGTTTAACATCTGAAAGTTTTAAGATACAGTACTTATATTAAATAATATAAGAAATCGTATTGATTTATTCAATGGTTGCAGGTCTCAGAGCTTCAGGATTCATTTTTTCTGTGCATTGTGCATATTCCTGTAGTGTTTGTATGCATTTTTCCCCAGGTATTCTGGTTTTGCTTCCAAATCCCAATAAAGTGGAGATTAGGTTAATTTGTAACTTTAAAAAAGTAGAGTGCAAATGTGCGCACAAGTACGATATGCAAAAGGACTGGCATCTCTTCTAGAGTTCATTGTGGCATTGTACCAGATAAAGGGAAATAATTTTATTTGGTTACATTTGGGAATCTGTACAAAATTTAGTTATCAAATATTTTTTTCTGCAAATATAGTTTAATGGACAAATTATGAGAAATTATCAGTTTTTTAATTTACATAATGTAGCTTAAGATTTTAATTTAACTCACCTACACAACAGGCCACTTTAATGTCATCAGTCAACATAACCTGCGTGTCTTTGAGATGCGTGAAGAAAGTAGCGTACGCCAACCTACCTACAATATACGCGGGAGAATGTGCAAACTAAAGCTAAACAGAGAATATACTGGAGCTCGATCCAAGTGCTTTGGAGTTGTGACAAATAACCTTAACCACTGTGCTGCTCTCTTATATTACTGCAGTCATTTGGTTTTGATAAAGGAGGTTCTACTTCAGAGTGTATCTGCAAAACAGAACAAAAAATAGACATAAATGTTGTTTCTTTCTTTATTTTTTAGTGTGGAAATATTTTATATGTTCTCTTTTTTATTTGAAATATGTTTTTTATTTCTTTTTTTTATTAGAGACACAGATGACAAATATAAAAGGTAGGAGCATATTCTATACAAGGGTGAACATGAATTTTAATATATTGTATATCATTTAAAAATTATACAGACTAGCATACAAAGGTCATTTGATAAGTTTAGTAAATTTCTATGAGGTGGCACCACAATTCATTTGGTGATGTTACGGCTAGCAAGTATGACTCTTCAAACTGGTTCAGGCCAAATTTCAGCCATAAGTGACGCGTTGTTTACATTCTACACACGTTTGAAGTGATTTTTTCCAAAAAATGGCGTTTAACTTGCTTTTTTTAACATACCTATTTTGAAAATCTTACTATAATATTTCTAATTTTTACTTTTTTCATATATGTCAATCTATCTGTCTATCCTTCTCGCTCTCTCTCTCTCTTTATACACACACAAATACATATAACACCCTATGAAGCTGGAGTCTCAGTATGTAGCTTTGTTTAGTTATGCTAAAGTAGAGAACAAAAAAAAAAAAAAAAATAAGAGAACCAAGAGTAAAGACCATTGTAGTCATGGAGTAACAAAGTTTAATTTGCATCTGAGGCCCACAATTTGTCAACAAAAGCTACTGGTTCATAAATGAATGCTGACCTCTGGGGTTTTGCAGTCTTATGTAGTCATTCCAGCAGAAGAAGCAGGGTGTCCACCACAGCACAGGAGGTGACATCATACTTCTTGGGAATTATCCACCTAATCAGGTTTAAAGGGGTTACCATCTGTACATTTCCTTTCCCTGTGGACATAATGCCTACCAGCTTTGAGCCTTGAAATTGATCCAATAGCACTTGTGTATAGAAATAATATATATATATATATATATATATATATATATATATATATATATATATAAAACAAAACAAGCCGTGACAGAAGACTCTCAATATTGACATTAAGACTCATTGTTTTATAATATCAGCCATATAAGTAACTAAATACAAAAAAATGTGTTTTTTTTTTTTTTTTTACACAGGCAATCTTCAACGAAACTAGAGGAACCAAAGATGTAAGTGATTTGCTTATTAAATGTAAAAACCGTCAAGTAAAATTAGCAATTAATTAATGATAGCTTTAATTTAAAAAGACATATTGACACAATCATAATCTTTACCTTTGTATAAAGAACTTGCAATTTACTTGTGACTTTATTCTAATTGTACATTTAATCATAAAACCCCTTCTAAGAAACGATCAAGATTGTAATAATAGAAGATGAAATAATAAAACACATGTGTAGTGATTGGGAATTGTTATGAATTGTTTGGCTTTAATAAATGGTTTATAAATGGTTTGAAACTTCAGAGAATCTTTTGGGGTAATGATTTTCTTTAATGTTTTACTATAGAAGGCATTCATATTTTTTAATGTTATGTTTAATGTTTGCTGTGACTCCATTTTGTTTTCCTTGTGTAAGCCACCATCTTGCAATTTGGTTGTTTTGGGGTTTTTTTTTATTGTAAAAGCCGCTGTTGTTGCATCACAGGTGCAAACTTTGCAAGTCCTCACTGTGTGAGTGTTAGTAGTTGAGATTATGGACAGGATCTACACACTTTGATTTGCAGTATGTGATTTTAGTTGTGATTTCCTGGTAAAGTTTTATTGCTATGAAATTCTGACTAGTTTTTGGTTTAATCTGTTTTTTGGGCTTGACGAACGTTTAAAGAATTACAGTTTTGTCCTTATTTCGTAATTGTTACCATCCAAACCTGTGTCCTTCTTTTCTTCCTATTAAGGGCACTACAAGTCGCTTTTCTTTATTTCATTCACACACATATTCTGAACATTGGTCTACTTTTTATTCAATAAATGACCAAGTAAAATCTATTTAGGCATTGCTTGCCACCCAAAGTTAGACTTGTTTCATTATTAGGACCTTTGAGGACAGGATGATTTGTTTATTTGATGTTTTTTGAAGCCGTAGATGGTGAAAGACGGTTGATTTTTTCACATCGAGAGTTAGGTGAACAGAGACTCACAAGCTGTGATGGACTGAATAGTCCATTCTTGCCATAATCGTTGTGATGCTTCAGTCACTTTATAATGACTGCAGCTAAGATGTGAGCTGACTGCAATAGATGTTTCTTTGGCTGTCTACAGAGTATGATAACCAGAAGAATTCAATATATAGAAGGAAATATTTCCACCCCATTTTACTAATGTAAGCAGTCTCTTACAGATACCTTTAAAATACAAGGAATACAAATAAAAATGAATACAACAGACTGAGAAAAAGGGTCACGTGAAGCTTTTTAGGTAGTTTGGTGATCTTTTTGTTTTGAACATAGTGGCAGTTTAAAAATAAAACTAAAAATTAGTTCATTGAAACAGGAGCTGTCTGACATATCCAATCAGTTCCCTAGCATTCTTGAAACCAGGCCCCTGTGTTGACATAGCACCTTTATGTTTGGTTTCGTAAAAGACACAAACTCAGAGCATAATGAATAGTGAAAGAAAATAGTTTTATTTTTTAAATGTTTTAATATGAATCTGTGGAAACTATAATCATTTTTGTTTTTTAAATGTAGGACAATATTAACTTCTAACCCATTTACATCTGGATTGAAAAGTACAGAGATGGAGACAAAAACAAGGTACAATCATTAAACTACAACAATGTGAGGTAGTTTTTTTAATATCTATTTCATAGTAGCAAACTACTGTACAGTATAATGCATCGAGTCGCTCATTTATAAACCCGTTGTTTCCAGTTGAGCCATACAAGAAGCCTATATGAACAAAGTTAAAACGTATCATTGTCACACAAAAGAAAATTCAGCAAGTAACTGAACCAAGATATAATAATGGTTAAAAAGGTAGAAAAACAAAAAACAAAACACCAGAAAGTGATTAAAACATGACATAATCAGTAGGATTCCAGAGTTTTGCAACCTGATAGTCCACCTTAGTGGTAGGGGTGTTGTACCGTGTTAGTAATTATGGATGCAATGAGAAGTCAAGCAAAATGACACCTTTTGTTGGCTAACTAAAAAGATTACAATATGCAAGCTGATGAGGCAACTCAGGCCCCTTCTTCAGACTAGATGTGTCATTTTGCTTGACTTCTCATAGTCCACCTTAGTAAAAGGATAAGTGACGGTGTGTCTGTCTGTGTATTTGTCCGGTTGCTATGTTTCTGACATTCCAAAAGATGGCACATCACAAACATGTTTATTATAAAATGCATTACATTTGTAATTTCAATAGATGGCACATCACAAACATTGCTTTTATGAATCCCATACCAAATGGCATATACCAGAGACATAGGAATTGCATGGGGCACTTCAAATGCAAAGAAAAAAATAAATGACTAGCTAAAAAAAAAAGAGATCAATTCAAAATAAAATGACCAAGTGATTCTGATACAAATAGGGATGAAAATCAGCAGCCACAGTGGTCCTTCAGGACTGAACCTGAGAACCACTGACCAGAGGTTTTCTAGAAAAGAACACTATTGGAAAAGAAAAAGATTTATACATTACTGATGGTTTATGTACCTTTAATTTGAAGTTTTTATGTTTTAATTTTCCACTAGGTGTTTAGTTGAGATTAATTTATTTTAAAATTATCTTTTTGATTAAGCATTTCTTCTAGGTCAGCTCCAGATGGACAGAATGCTTCTGTAATGCCACAAGTGAAATCTCCAGTCAGGTGAGTGTTCTAAATACACATTTAAGATAAAGGAGGAATATATTTTATACACAGACAACAAGGCTTACTTTCTCTCTGTTAAATCAATGCATGGCTTTTGTTCATGCCATCATCTATCTATCTATCTATCTAAGGCATTAATTAGTAAATGAAAATGTATCTTTTTTTCATTTGCCATAAATTACTAGCTGCAACGAATATGGTTTGCTGAAACACAAATAAAGCATCAGTATAACAGCAACATTCATCAGAGGCCTTTCAAGTTATACAGCAAATAAACCAACAACATAGGGTTCATAAGACTCACAGGTCAAAATGATAGGTTAATGCACCTCACTGCTTGTGCCTCAAGTACTACTATGCAACCTGACAGGCTTAATCTTGATAGACCTAAGTTATTTTCTAGCTGGGAGAAGGTTGTACCGCCGGATATGAAGTCTCTGTATAGGACGCCACTTAGAATAAAGATTGATTTCATTGATCAATCAAGTGAATGATTGTTGGGTAGTGGGTGGCTTTTGCAGCACCTTGGCACAGAGTAATAGGAAGGAAATAACACTTAATAAAATCGGCAAAGAAAACATTCATTTAAATTATTGATTTGCTTTTATCCAAAATGAAATATGTATTTTTTTCTTAATTTGCAGATCCGACTCCACAGAAACCAAAAGGCCATCACTGTATGCTTCAAAATATGACAACGCACCAAGGTATGGGTTTTATATTTGACTTTTTTCAAGCAAAATCTCATCTCAAAATTCAATTTTGTCTCCTGCAACAACATAGACACACAGTTTGTGTAAAATGTGATGTCAAATGTATATAAAAAATTACTTAGGTTTCATTTTAAAAGCATAATGGATTTATATAATTCTTTATTTTATATATATTCATATTTTGGCATATATTCAAGTGTGTGTGAGTATCCTAGAGTGGTTTGCCTATGCTTTTGACAACACCAACAACCACAACATTTATTTATATAGCACATTTTCATACAAGTGATGTAGGTCAAAGTGCTTTACAAGATGAAGAAATAAAAAAGAAAAAATATGCAAATTGGGCAATACTAATTAACAAAGAATAAAGTAAGGTCAGATGGCCAGGGAGGACAAAAAAAAACAAAAAAAGAAATCTCCAGAGGGCTGAAGAAAAAAAAAAAACAAAATCTGCAGGGGTCCCAGACCACAAACCGCCCAGTCCCCTCTAGGCATTTTACCTAAATGATCTACATCAGTCCTCATGGTTTTCAGGCTTCACGTGGAAGAATTAGACGATGATGGTCATGTGGACCTCTGGCTCATAATTTGACTTATAATTTGAACATTTGTACAAGCTTTCTTGTACTTATTACTGGTTTACTCTGATGGGTTGCAGACTTCTACTGATATTATATATAATGTGCAATATTTACTGCTATTTCTTCAGAGATCTGTCTGAACATCCTTATTTCTATCTTTTCTAAAAATAAACAGTTTGCAGGTCATACCGTCTTGTTGTGCAGTGGAGATGATGTGTGACACAACAGAATTGAAATTGATTTTTGGATTTTGAACTTGATCTTCACTTTTATCATTTGAAAACAGCTGACTAAATAGGAATATAACCCCAAGAGTTTCCTCTACTGTATTTATTTTAGTTAGGAAATAAGAACAGCTGACTGTGAATTTAATGCTGAGCAGTTCGTGCTATGAAAAATCACGACTTTGTATTTCTGTATGTTTCTGTTGGCTATGACCTATTTGAATAAAAATCACTTTTTGTTCCTTAATGAGCAAACAAGTCAACTGGAAAAATAACAAAAACTGAACAAGAATGCAGAACACTTTAAATGTTAATGATAAAAAAGCTTACTAGATGAACAAGGGTTGAAAATATCTGAAAGCGTTACAAACCATTATGATTTTGTAAATCTATGCTTCCTTTGTTTTGCTTTAAACTTTCGTAGCTGCCTGCTGTATAAATTCATTACTGGTGAATTCATGCTTGATGAAAACCTATTTAACTATTTACTATTGGTTGACTTCCAGATTCTAGAGTAAAATGGCTGAGGCTAAGTAACACCCATAACAATTCTTAAATGTTTTCAGGTAGCTGTGTGGCAAGCTAATATCGGCGTGTGCCGTTTTCAGTAGAGGACAAGTGTTAGGATATCACGCTAATTGCCTTCTGAAAAGCCAATCACTGATGACTGAGCAGAAGGCAGCATATACTGTACTTGTTTTCCATTTTTTTTTTATCTGAGTCTCATTGCCAGAAAATACTAATTAACTGACGTGATGTCTATCAATTTAGAGATAAGCTCAAATTAATTCAATAAATTCAAGTTATTCTAATCAAATGCACTTCTATTTTTAAGGTCATTCTACTATACGCTATCAATTAAAAAAAACACACATCTGCATGAGTCAAAAACACAGGAAAAGTCAAATAAAGTTAAAAAATGAAAATGTCATATTAATCATTATAAATCAGTTCTTTACGGCACAAAGGCTGAATCCGAGACACCACTAGGTTATGACCATTAGATTATTTTTCCTCTTATGTCATATTGTTGCTGTTTTATTAGAATTAAGTTACACCCAAACTTTGTAAACTAAATCAGTGTATCCATTTTGAAATATCTTTAATATCAAATCCTATTTTCAGTGACATTTTAGGGTTTGTCTCCTAAATTAAAATGTAGAAATTATGAAATTATTTTTATCTGTGTCTTGTAAATGTATTATAGGTTTGCATTATTTCAGGTCACAAAAAATTAATTAATAAACGGAGACCTTGATTTACATTGCTGCAAATATGATGTGCATGCAATAGCTAAGAGAAAAGTATGCTATACTCCATTTATCTATTAAGTGTATTATAATTTACTATGTCACATTTTTGTAATTTTAGATTCATCATTTCCTTTGTATGGTTACATATAAATGTTTAAGAAATGAATTGCCAAAATGCTATAGAATTGCGAGTAAAAGCATGCCTGTTAATTTACTTTTCATGTTCTGATCACTGCATGTCATATATGGTAAACACCAAACATATTAAACATACTAAATTGTGCTCTTAAAAACTCTATAAAAACCATAACAATGAATTATACAGAATTAAATTTTATTGTGAAATACATATATGAAGTCAAAAGAGGCCGATGGACTGCTGACAAAATATGACACATGTGCTCTAACCTTGTATAACTTTTCTTTGATTGTGAAACTTTCTGAGATGCTGGAAATTGCAATTGTGCAACATCAACCTTTTGTATCATTGTGACAGCGACATCAAATGTTCTTTCTTCTGATGATTACATGATAGCAATGGGGATAACAACCATACACTAAGTCCTTCAAAAATGGAAACCCCCATAAGATAGTAAAAATAAAACTGAAACAGAATACTATAGAAAAACAGGTGAAGATAAACTGCAAAAAAAGACAAAAAAAGAAAAACAAAACCCCAGAGCGGAACCTGTGACTATCTTAGAGTGGTCTGTCTATGATTTTGGCTCAAATCTACACAGCAGGACCTACAACACAACATATAAAAAAATACCCAAAAAACTATACAAGAATTCTGGGGCATTGGTTTTAGCCATAGGTGTGACATGACTGAAGCAGAATAATGTTCTAAGGGAAATATGAAACACTGAAAAAGTCTCACAGGTATTTCGTAAAATGTTAAAGAGATAAAGGCACTTGATCAATGCAAAGCTTATAACAAACACAGCTTTGATTCTAACACATTTGTACTGTCTGTCTATAATTCCCATGCTAAGCATCTCCATTGTTTTTAATGAGAATGTGTGTATTTATATATAGAATACAATACTATTCCACTGTAAAAGTATACGACACAGGTTTAACCAAACCTTTTTATACTATTTAAAGAAAATCAGATGTTCAATCACCTGGTTATAGAGATGATTTGACAGATGTGACATCACCTACAGAGAAATTTGACAAAGGGTAAGAAAGCCTGTCTGAGCTAAATGCACGTGACTAACCCTTAGAAGTTGAACTATTTTCTACTAACAAATTATAGGGAGGAGAGTTGTGCATGTCTGTGGGGTGCATGCAATGTGTCAATGATGAATTTTTAGGCACAAATTGTAAATGCTAAAGGCTGGGGTTTATTGTTGGCAGAAGGTGAATATTTGAAAAGCCTATGGAAAGGAAGATGTGTTGTTTGCTTTACGTTCCATAGGTGGGCTTTAGTGGTACAATTTGTTTTTTTTTGTGGATTCTTAGCAGAAATAATATTTCACTGAAACTATTGCTTGTGGAGAAATTAAAATTAAATGAGTGAATGAAAAAAGGGAACACTTAAAGCAAAGAGATAAAGTGGAAATTATTCTAGAACAAGTATGAATGATGATACTTGACAGAAAGTACCGGCACAATTTAATAGTGAATGAGTCAAATTTTTCAGATGAGAGTCAGTAAAACTATTATTTATGTGGACATACAGATCAAAAGATTAAAGATAAATTTTGCATATTCAGTGTTTTTATATATACTTTGTGCTTTGGACAACCCTTTATATTAACAAGTGTAGAATACTGTAAAAGGGTTTATTTTATCAAAACTGCCAAAAAAATATTTAGAAAGCAAGAATAATGAAGTAAACACCTAATTTCCTTTTTTGTAAGTATGCAAAGGTTTTGGTTTCTGAAACTGGTTGGATCCCATATGAAAATGAAATATATTGCATTATATTATGAACCTATCAATATAATGTGAAATTCCATATGCACTAAACAAATGCATTTTCCTGCTCCTCATTTATTATTGTGAAACAGTGTGGCTTATATTCTGCAGCTTTATTAAGATGGGGGTTATCCTTTCATTTTATCATGCTTGTGATTTTGATCCTGTTCAGTCATTAATAAAACATAAGCAAGAAAAAGAGAACAAAGGCTGCTGGAAGGGCATGGCTGTCACAACCAGAAGGCATGTGAAAATAAAATAAACGTCTTCTGGTGGCAAAAAAGTGCCAACTAATTTAAGTTGTGAAAAGGAGGTACGGCATTTGCAGTCTGAAATCCCAAAGGATTCTAACATTAATGTATACAGCAGCACTATACAGAGAGGCTTCAAAGAGCATGCCTCCCCTATGGAGTCTGCACTGCACTGTCAGTATGGGCACCTCCATGTTTTAATGAATCTGTAATAGGTACAAACTCCACAGCGGTGAAAAAAAAACAAAGAAAGTGGCAAAAAACTGACTTAAGCCTAAAAATAAATAGATGTGAACAAAAACACAAATAAAAGAATGTACCAAAAATCTGGCAAAAAAGCAACACCTGCTAGGAACAACAACTGTCATAAACTGTTTGGATTTTTCCAAATGATTAGAAGACCTGGTGATTCCACTGTTTTGTACTCTGCTGTACTTTTGCATTCTTACTGTGCTTGGAAATATTGGAAATACTATCATGACGAACCTTCTGAGTGGTTCATCCCAGCAGGAGAATTTGGAGATTACTTTGTTACTCAAATTGACAATTTTGTGACATAGCTAACTGACATCTCACCTCATTTCATAATATAAAATAAATTATCAGCTCAGACAGAAATGGCACTTGGAGGTCTCAACACCAAATTTACGAGTTTCTTTTGCTTTTTATTTTTATTAATACAATTTAAGCAGATCTTTATTTTTGTACAGACTGAGCAGCAAATTAACAACAATCTGGTGTTTCTTCCAAACCACTGTCTGGAAGTGAAAGTGCACAGACTGAAGTGCAAGTTGTGATGTCACAAATGGGAATGTGAAAAATTCCCATAGCATGTGAATGTAATAGTTTAGTGGGCAGGCAAGTGTATGTGACTATGAAAAGTGTCACGTTAGCACACATTACATGCTGACCACTCATTGTGATTTCACCTTTGGTCCATGGAAGATCACCAGTCAAACAATACAAAAATGGAAAACCTGCTGATATATCTTGTCTCACAAGACAACGCGTTAAAAAAATTCTAGTGAATATCAGTGAAATCCTGTGCCGCAAAGGCTTACAGCCACAGAGCTTTTTCCCAAAACACCCGTCCCTAATCCCTTCAGTCCATGCATTAAACTAAACTGTTGAAATTTAGGTAGAGAGCAAATTAAACAGCATAAAAACTTGACAGTGAAAGTAAACAACAAACTAAAACTGCTCTTATTCATTCAGGTGCTCAGCGAGACAATGTAACTGAGGCTTAGTGATTAATTTGTACAGCGTATTAGAACAATCTAGGCAAGAACAGGCCATTCAGCTTGCCAGTCCTATCCAATTAATTCATCTAAAAAAACATCAAGTCTAATTTTAAAAGTCCCACCACACTACTTGGTAGCTTACTCTAAGTGTTTATGGTTCTCTGTGTAAAGAAAAACATCCTAACGTTTGTGCGAAAATTTACCCTGAACCAGTTTCCAACCGTGTCTCCGTGTTCTTGATGAACTAATTTTATAATAACAGTCTCAATACACTGGACTACTTCCCTTCATAATTTTGAACACTTCAATCATGTCACCTGTTGATCTTCTTTTGCTTAAACGGTATAGGCTAGGCTCATTCAATCTTTCTTCATAATTCATCCCCTGTAGCCCTGGAATCAGCCTAGTCTCTCTTCTCTGGACCTTTTCTAGGGCTGCTATGTCCTTTTTGTAGCCTGGAGACCAAAACTGTACACAGTACTCCAGATGAGGCCTCACCAGTGCATTATAAAGCTTGAGCATAACCTTCTTGGACTTGTACTGTACATCATGCTATATAACCTAATATTCTGTTAACCTTCTTAATGGTTTCTGAACACTGTCTGCAAGTTGATAGTATTGAGTCCACTACGACTCCTAAATCCTTCTCATAAGGTGTACTTTTGAATTTCAGGCCTCTCGTAGTGTATTCAGACCTAAAATTTTTACTTTACAATTACTCATCTTCTATAAATTAGACATACATTCACACATATATGTAGACCACCTCTGCTAAACTCATTTGAGAAATGTTTCTGTCTGCTATGATATCTTTCTGTCCTTTTGACTATTGCATTACTGTATGGCATAACAACAGAAAATTGACTTTAGATAGGCATTGTGGTCTGTGGAGATACAGCATGTTAAGAACACCACGGCTATTCTGGCATGGCATGTTTGCATTTACAATTAGATAGTGATGTTAACTTACTTTAGTTAATTGTTGGGATGTGCACTCAGAAGGCGGATGTTGTGCAGCCTTGTCCGTGCTTTACTGCTGTCGAAAGGTAGATTTGTTGATTCTGGTGTTTTGGCTACTGAAATCTGCATCTCCCATGGCTCCTCTTAACAGTGGTCGACTCCCACACTATCGTAACGCTGAACCACAGAGAGCGCACACAGCACTTAATTCAACGTTTTGTTGAGGTCTTCGGATGCCAATTGATTATCTGACGCTATTGAAAATTTTTTTGCTTACAACAGCCTACGTTTAATATTTTTGGACACTTTTGGACTGTTCTTCGTTAGTCGTTTCCCGCCTATTTGAACCATGTTAACTATAGCACTAGTGATTTGTCGTTCGCGAATTAGCCGGCTCTAAAGAGACGATTCTTTGTAGCGAACGAGAACAGCTGACTCCCGTCGGTGAGAGCCGAATCTTCAGCCGCTCCTGCTCAACTCTGTTGAGAATCCATGCAGGCAGGGGCGGGACTTTATTTTGATGGGCACACCATGCGGCCAATCACATGCAAAGAGAGAGTGTTCTCAAAAACAGGACAAATAATCACGGGGAGAAGAAATCGCATCAGCCCATCACAGCTGAGGCATCTGGTGTTTCTGAATACCAACCTGCACTAAAGACTTTTATCTAAAGTGTCATAATGTTATTACTTTGGCTTTTATTTATTGATTTGTTTGCTGTGGTTCTGTGTTCAGTTATTCATTTAAAAGTTTGATTAAAATGTTAAACAATAGTAACTGTATTTTTTATAACAAAAAATGCATAAAAATAAGGCTTTTATGAAAACACTGAATAAAAAATTGCTTACAAACACAAAAACCATTCATAATTGCTACATCGGGCTAAAATAGAAGGCTCCGAGTGATACTAAATTAAGAGCCATTTGGGAGCCGTAAAAGCCGTGCCAAAAGAGCCGAATCTTTGTAAAGAGCCGGGCCTCCCATCACTATAAAGCACCTCTGCTCATAACTATTTGAAATCACTGCCCCTGCTTTGAGTGCCGCCTTCTTAAGACATTGAATTGGCTTAGAAATGTGATACTCAGTGAGTCGTCAAATTGTCCCCCCCCCACCACCACCACACACACACACACACTTTTAAGCACAAGTGGATATTCTGACCGACAGTCACACAAGTGGGTGCTGCTGGCTGCAGGGTATCAGAGCTTCTTCCAACTGTTTAGTGCATTAAGTTAAAACCTTTTAGAATTTATAGACGATGCACTCCTTTATAGATCTTAGATTTAGACCTTTACGCAATATAAACTACATCAAGAGATTTCTAATAAATAAATGTGAAGAAACGCAGATAGGACTAAGCCTCATACTAAGTCACTGTCCAAAACAAACTTGTCTCCACCAACCAGTGATTCATCGAACAGGTGGTTAAAAATAAGGATACACAATAACAGCTGAGACTTTGACAGCAGTTTAAAAACATTTAAGACACAAATTCATCCCTTTCTCAAAATGATTTGTAGTTTGCTCTGATTTCACCTTAGAGGTTGTAGTCATTATCTTAGCCGCAGTATAAATAGAGAAATTATGCAGGATTAATAAATAAATTATCATCTCCATAAATTATCCTTTCCATTGTTTTTAGGTACAGCTCTGACAATATATTACTGGTAACTTTGGCTCTTAAATAACATTGTCTCGGACATGTCATCAATTTACACATGTGCAATGGTACTGTAGAAACGTTAAGGCATCTGCAGATGTGAAATGCCACATAATATAATAAGATTATCAATAAAATACCACAAAAGAAAGTAAGCCATAAATAAGGAAAATATCATACACTAAAAATGAGACAAAGGAAACAATATTTTAAATCCCCCAAATTGTTCCAAAATGGCTAAAAGTTTTTTTAGATATTCAAATGAGTTGTGGAGCTGAAAAAAATTGGTCTTTTTGTCCCCCTTTGACATATTTGTTACAGCTTTAGTTCTTTAAATTCAGTCCTTGTTTGGAAACCTTAAATAAATAGGCATACATTTAAACACTATAGAGAGAGTGGAGTCAATACATTTGAATAGTATGAAGGGTTCTTTTCTTAATGTCTAATTGACACATTTCGGTTAAAAGTTCTGTTCTGGAACACTGTAGATTCACCATAATGTGTTATTTGTTGTATTCCTATATACTGTATCAAAAAAGCAAATTCTTTGTCATTCAATGCAATGAGATGATTTATATGTATGTGTATTTTAAATTTATACTCATAAAAAGTGTATGAAAATTAGTTTAAAATGTATTTCAGTTTTCTTATAGAGTATAGTTACAGTGTCTGTATTTACAGTAAAAAGCAATCTACTGAAAAATACAATATTTTGATTTCCTGGAATACATTTTAAATACTGTATATATTTTCCTTCCAATAGGGCTTTCTTTAAAATGTTAGTGCATATGAAATATATTACATTTCCATATGGGAAAGTCAAACTTGCTTGCTTGCTTTTATTCTACAGTCTCCTATGCGGACTTCTAAATTTCTAATACGAGTATGTCCACTTTTTTTTAAAGAAATAAATTTTTCTGCTTTTTATTCTATGTACTGTATTTATATGACAGCAAGTGTTTTGGCATACAGTTTTAAGTGTGCAATGTCTGTTAGTATACACATCTCTGAATAAAACAATGATTAGTAAGTGTAGCATTTAACAAGTTAATATTTTCTCCAGACATATAGGTAGAATAAATGTTTTAAACTATGGTATTTCAGTTATGGGTCATTAAATCCAAGCAAGTCTGTTCACCTAAAACAACTGCAGTCAATGCCCAGGAAATTTATTTAAAATATTCGCTTTGTGAAACTTTTATTTTCAAATACACTAATGTTAATGCATGTGGACAAGAAATGATTTTTTAGTGCAATATTTAGCTTTTTGATGATTGTGTTTCTAAAATTGTTCAATATCTGATGACATAAACTGCATCTTTTTTTAAAGAAAACCAGCTCTTTTGAGTCCTAAACCTTCATCAGGAAGCATGGTGGCAGACATTAAGGGAAAATTCGCCAATGGGTAAGGATAGGTGCTGGTGGAAGGGGGTTTCAGTAGCCATTTAAGATTCTCGGGCATTCATATTGGGACTGATATTCTCAGTTATTGCTTTAATTAATGTAAATTGTTGGAAAAATATGTGGTAGGCACCATATCTGCAATGTGTGCTGTGTGAGACAGTACCGAATTTAAAATGGCATAATAACAGGTTGACACTGCCTGCACGTGAGTGAACAAACCTTCATTAGTCAGCCTTAGGTTTCACTGCATTGTAAGTGTGAATAAATCCCTGCCTCAAAATGGCCAGGAGTTCAAGCAAACAAAGAAATTTTTATTACTGTACATAATATAAACATACAGTATAGAAAAACATTTTCCACTTCCTGATTTCCCCTACTATTGCATATTTTAGACACTGAAAGATTTTATGTCTTCAAGCAAAATCTGACATTAGATAACAATCACCTAAATGAACAAATAACAAATAAATAACACTTTTTTACTTATGTCATTCCTTAAATAAACAACGTTATTCAGCACCAGAACCAATTGCCCCCTAGTTAAACTGGTTCAATTTAAAGGATAACTAGAGTCAGCTGATTGTGGAGTCATAAACGCTGAAGTTGTTTTGGCAATTTTTTTTTTACAATTATTCGCCTCTTACAATGCTCCCTTCAAGTCATTTTCACAGACTCAGCTACTCCTGGGAGGTCTGATTACAGTGTTTTGCATTTTGGAAGTTATGGCTCTTTCTGTGTTTTTGGGGAGACTTAGAAATGGCTCTGCAATCCAGTCAACACTCATGAGTAACTTTTGATTGTGGCATTTGTTGAAATTTGTATTGGGAGCCTGACTCTGGCGGTAAGGTTAAAAATAAATCACATTTATATTGAGTATGGCTGTGTTCAATCAGTTGACACAAATGATCCATTTAATTGTGCTGATTTAACTGAAACTAGTGATTCTGGTTGAAGACTAACAAAATTGTGTCAAAAATATACCACAGTAGAGGATATCAGAAAATTACAAATATTTTTTGTAGAAAGCTTCCTACCAAGACTACCTAAATATATAAAAATAGTGATTTTTACTGAGTAACTAAATACAAAGTTAGGATAAACATGGGGAGAATACTAAATGCAAATGTGAGCACAATTAAAACTTACAGGCACTCTTTGTCTATCTCAGCAGTTGTCCCCCATCACTTACCTCCTATCACTCACTTTCTTTTTATACTGGGCGGTCTTTTTCCTGCTTATGAGCTCTTGCTCCAACTCGCCCACAAAGCATACACTTAATGGACCTTCTGGCTTGAGACAGCATTAAACCCTTTCAAAAAGTCACTTCTGGTCAAACCCCAAAGCTTCTTCTGGAGCAGGGACACCACACAAGAACTTCCTCGAACTTTGACATTTGAATCACTGCATTCTTGGGCTCTACATGCTCCCAGATGTGCTTAAGCTTTAAGGCAGTTCCCTGGTGCCTGTCCTCTCAAAGAGAGATCCAATCCTTATTTTCTCAGGCTAAAGCCATGGACCTAAGAGTTATTTTATTCTTATTCCAGGCCTCCAGGTCCTTACCATTTTTCTATAAGGAGAGTCAGTTTCCATTAACTTCTGCCAGTTTCCCCTCAGGCCAAATTTCACTCTTTCTTTCCAGGCAAAGACACCCATTGCATTTTAAATATCTTACATGGCAACTCTTTCTCCTGCATTTAATGATGGCATGTGTCATCAGTGCTATGCCAATCCCCCTTTCTTTTCCTAGGGCTTTGCTGGGTCATGTAACAAAGTGTTTCTGCCAGATTTTGCAATGCATAGTGTACAAACTATAAACAGTCTACAAAATATCAAAGAGTACAGAAATCAGAAAGTGTCCAGAGAATGGGAAGGTGCCTTTCATCCTAGCCTTGTCCGCCGGTTCGTTTTTTTTCTTATTTTTTTTTTTAGTGTAATGTTGAGCTAACAAGCTTAGTTTCACATACTGCTGCTTTAATGAACATTCTTACAAATATTTTGCAAGAAACAAAAAGGCACTGCTGATGAGGATTCATTTGAGAGACACAAGGGTTTCCCAAAATACAATTTGGAGAGAGGCATGGTGGGATAGAACCCATGTTCATGTGAAGTTTGTCCAGGCGCTTGTAGTTTGCTCTCACATAGTAAAGATATGTAGGTTAGATGGACTGATAACTCCAAATAGGACCTGTCTGAGGGGGTTTTCATGTAGATGGATTATTTATTGGAATATTTACTGGATTATTATTTATTGAAAGCATACTTTTACAGTATGTTCAGATGTTTTTTGTGCTGGATAGATTTATTGCATGCAGTTGAAATATATAACCTCAGTATTTTTATTCAAAAATTCCACAAAGTTGTCTTTTATTCAATTTATGTTTTAAGAGCTGCAAGTACCCCATCCACTACTAAATCCAGTGAAATTGCTCTGAATAAGGCAAACTTGAAAGACGGGTAAGGGCTTTGTCATAGAATATTTTATTATTTATTGGAGTAATAACATTTACACGTTTCTAATCCTCCTTAATGGCAGTGCACCTTTTTTGTGCTTCAGCATCTTCAGCTTTTCTGCATTATTTGTCTATGTTTTAAATATTTTTCATATTTATTTAATATATTGCACTCTTAAGATGTTCTTTGTGAAGGTGCTGCTTTTACCAATTGTGTTGCTTCCCTTAGAAATATTCATTTGGACCAAATTACTTTCATAGCATAATACAATAGCTTTTCTCTACATGTAAAATTATTTTTTGGACTTCATAGTATGCTTGATAAACCTATACAGTTAAAGTAACCTGTCTCTGTTTGTTTTTAAAGTTTCTATGCACTAAAAACTAAAGCATTATAATGTTAGTGGCCATTGCAAGCCTCTTTCTCTAAACTACATTTCGTGAATCTTCTTTGGACTGTAAGGTCCAGTGACCAACACTCAAAGTTAGTAAAGCATTTTGACATGTGCACAGTATTAGTCTGTTTGGGATTACACAGGCTGCACTCTTTTTGTTTTCCTAATGGCACACAGTTTAAGATTAACTGACAGGCTACAGCAGCTTGCAAGCTTTGGTCCCTTCAGCGAATAACATAACAGATAAAATTTTGACCTTTTCTTAGTTTTGTGTTGGCTTTGGGCTTGTTTACTTTACAAGATATTAGTACTTCATTTTTCAAGATGTGATTTCACCAAGCTCACCAGTGTTTTAATTCAGAGGATTAGAGATGCGGACAACCTAAAGAGAGAAACAACCAACAAGCCAAAGTCAGTAACAGTAGCTAGAAATCAGGACAGAACCAGCATTCAAACAGTCAAACGCCCTGCCCGGGGTTTGTTTCCTGCCTTGCGCCCAGTGTTGGCTGGGATTGGCTCCAGCAGACCCCCGTGACCCTGTAGGTAAGATATAGTGGGTTGGATGATGGATGGAATTTCATTGCTTATCCCTCTGTTTTACACACAGACAGTGACACAGTGATTCTGGGGTTTGCACTGCTGCCTTTAATGATTTTGTGTGTGTTTGTCTGTGGAGTTTACGTTATTCTACTTGTGTCTGACAGGGTTTTTCAGCTAGTACTCTGTCTTTCCTCCCACAGCAACCCTGAACATGAGAGTAGGGTTATGCCACAGAGAACAGAGATAGGCTCCAGCCCCATGTTGTTATGAACCTCTGTGCAGAAGGAGCACAACTTGTTAGTATAGAAAATATATTGGAAGACGAATAACAAGTACAGAGAGTGAATTAAGCCATCATCTGGAAAAAGCAGTATAGTAACCTGAATGTCAGAGCCTAAATACTCAAAATGAGAGTCCTGGTCAAAAGCACAAGCACTGTTCCTAAAAGTATTTTTGTGTTTCTTATCCCTAGCTACAATAAGCAAAGGACTATTATTTGTTTTGTTTTTTTTTTTTAATAAATTTTGCAATGCCAGGACAATGCTCCTGTCACAACGCTTTCTTTAAAGGCCCCAACTGATGACATTGTAAAGTAATGATGCACATTACTTGACAGGTGCTAAGAAACAACATGACCATGTCCATGATCTGAAACACAACATAGTGATGTCCTACACCACAACAAAAGCACCCAGTGGGAGTAAAGCGGTCTTAAACTCTTATTGATAAAGATTGTTAACATTAAGAAAAACAAAAGCAACATGGACCAAACCTAGACAGATCATTCCATGCACTACAAAATTGCTCAGAATAACGACATCAGTAACAATGAGTTGGACTAGTGGATAAGAAGATAAATGGATAGATTATTGGTGACAAAATTATCATTGATAATATACCAATAAATTCTATAAATATACTCATATGTGGGTCATTTTAGTAACACAGAGCCCTAGAATACAATGGTTTCTCCTAAGTTGATTAAACTAATTTTTCAAAAACAATTATTCATGTTACATTTTTTGATTACATGCTCTTAACTAGGTTAAAAATTCTCTGAATAGTACAAGGGATTAAATAAGTAATTATTTTCTAAATTGGAAAATTAAAACTTTAACTCCTGGACACACTTCTTTCTTCTTCTTTTCTTATTATATATTTGGCAGACATCTCTACCCAAGGCAAGTCATAATATGTTAGCCTTGAGAGGCTTCAATTTAAATGTTTTCCGAATTAGTTAAACACTGTGTCAGATTTTGTTTAAAACCTCTCTCTTTTATTTACTTGTAGCCTCCAAATAGTGACATTATTCTGTGCTATTAAATGAATGGCTCCATGTGCCAGAGCAGTGCAATTAAACCACCATCTGTTTTATCTTAGCTCTGTCTTTCACAGCAGATTGTTTTAGTAATCAGGGTCTAATCCACCCACATGTATGGCTACTTAAAGTCATATCGGTCTGATAATCTGAGTAAAAAAATGTAGAGTGTTTTCTCAGAGACTAACTGCAGCATTCATTTTAAATAAACCTGTCCCATGTGAAGCATCTGTGGTGCTCGCTTTAGACCTGGATGAGTTCTGGTGGATTTTTGCTGGTCTGGTACGGGAACACATGTTGCAGTTACTTGGTCACCAGGTGATCCGGACTACACCCAATGGCATCACGTATCTTTAAGAGGTCACCTTCTGTTAAATAGCTTCATTCATTATAGCAGAAAACAGTTACAGTATATAGCAGTTCATCTCCTGTTTGAGTTTTTAAGGTTTTGATAGACCACCTATGGTCTTTAAATTGGCTCTGTTTGTAAACATTGCCAAGGTACGTGCTGCTGATGTTTAATTTAAATTACATTTGGAAATGCAACAAGTCTCTATTATTGAAGAAGTTACTGTACTTCATTTATCTAGCAGATATTATAATTAATAAAGAGATTATCACAGTGTGTGTAACCATGAAACTTTGCTCCTGGAATATCCAACCCTCCACCTATATTCTGAACCTGCTTAATCAGGTTTAAGCATCATAATTATTCAGAGTGGGCAGCATCAGGCACACATCAGAATCCAATAGCAAACCAAGCATTACTTCATTATACCTGTACATATTGCATTATGTGAAGAAAGCCATGTCAGCATGAGGACATCATCTGAACTCTATCGTGTAGATACCCAAGATAGAAACTGGACCGAGGTGACTGCATACAGTGCATTATATTACCACTTGCTTTAATTATCACCATTCATTAAATTATTTAGCAAATTTTATCTTTTTTGATACACCTACTTGAAATGAAGGGTATAGAATGTTAATTTATAGATATTACAGAATTACGAGTGGTGGTCACTAGGCCCTCTTTCTTTCTTTCTTTCTTTCTTTCTTTCTTTCTTTCTTTCTTTCTTTCTTTCTTTCTTAAAAGTGACACAATTCCTTTCAAAAAACATTTAGAAAACAACATTAAAAATGAGGATGCTGTAAATTTATTTGTAATATAATTGTTATGCATATGTTTTATATAAATTAAAGTTAATTAGCATTAATTACTACAAATGACCTGATGTTGCACTTATATTTATATATACTTGAGAAGGATACCTTAGGGTATCCTCTAATTTGAGATTTTCTTTTTAGTTTAGCCTCCTACTAAGTATTTCCCTTTGCTCCCTGCCAGTCTTTGGAACACCAACTTGTTCTTTAAGTACTTTTAGAAGAATCTGACCTGCTCCGTTTCTTATTATTTCATACGATGTATGTCATCATTGGCCATTAGTTACACACAAATAGCCCAATAGGTGTCACCCTTAAAATTTTACATATGAGACCATTGTTATCGTATGTACACTTGAAAATGTACATTCAAAGGTAGTTGAGTGTTTGCACAAATTAAAATAGTCAGTGTATCATTACTGATGTAGTAATTGATGACCTTCATGAGCAATAAAATCACAAGCTCTGCCATGGGGTGCAGAAATGTAGATCTTTTCAGACAATGACTGAATGTCATTTTGTACTGTAAGTTGTAGTAACTATTGGTTCACTTTTAATAGTACTATAAATCATATATCTTGTATATTTTTCTAGTTAGCTGATGGGGAACATAAAAAACTCTCTGGCTATCTTTTCTGTTAAATGTCGCCTGTCTTCATTAGTCTATGTTCATTATTACAGGTAACTTGTGATATTAGCCAACAATGTTCGACTATAAGAATAATAGTCAAAACAAAAGTGATATTGTTTATTATATGCACTTTCTCTTAATTCATATGAGCCTTGCTATCAGTTATCAAATGTCTGATAAATAGCATCCTATATGAATTAAGTGATCATGGGTTTGCATCTCGTGTCCTCCCTGCGTGGAGTTTGCAAAGCGCTTTGAGTAGTGAGAAAAGCACAATATAAATATAAAGAATTATTGTTATTATTATTACCGGTAATTAGTAAAAATGAACATACTTTATTTGCTGGAAATTCTCAGCCACCTCTCAAACTTGGCACACTAAACTTTTTCAGTTCAGCTCCTGGCAGTCACTAATTCCTCCTGTTCTCGTAAGGTTTCTGAGATGTAATTATCTATTTTCGGGATTCACTTTTTCTGATTGAATCAAGAAATTTTGTTTTACATGTTAAAATGAAATTGCATTGCAAATGTTAATCCTAATTATGCTAGGCCATTATTTCTTTTTATAATGTTGTAATTAAAATTAATGACATCAGCGGGAAAGGAAACAACTCAGAATATTACAAAATGAACTACTTCCTTGAGATCTTACTTTAAAGGATTTTAGCATTCCAATTTCTAGAAATGGGAGTTAAAAAAAGAATTGGTACAGTAGTTAGCGTATTTGTCCTACTGTTGGCCTGAATAACTGTTTGCTGACTGTCTCTGAAGGCACTCATGGAAGAAGCCTTCTTGTGCTCTTCTGATTATCATTCCATATAAGAAGCTTTTTTGCTACACTGTATTGCTTATCTGTGTCATTCTTATTTTTCTCAATTACTGTATATATGTTATCTGAATTAGTATTAATAATAATGTTAAATATTGTTATGTTTTAACATGTGTCACTAATTTTAACATGACTTCACTAATCCTCTCTTAAAATTAAAGAAAAGTGCCTCCAGTCTCCTCTGCTAAAACCAGTGAACTTATTGATGTATCCATGACCTCTCCAAGCTTGGAGAAGGGGTAAGGCCTGTTCTTCACTTATGATCTTTTACTAGATATTCATTTCACATTATTTAATCAAATACATGTAGTAGTCTTTTAAACCTTCTAATTTTAGCAATGGATGTTGATATTTATTAATAGCAAACTGTTTAATGTAAAACCTTCCTTAACAGCCTAACTCTCTCCTGTTACACTAATTTACTAAAACGTTTCCATTAATATTTTTTCCTCTTTAAAGCAATACTGGCTCTGTTTTAAATACTAAAACAGTTGGTCCCGCTGTTCAGTCTGCAACCACAGAGAAGAGCACAAAAGGGTAAGATCTGGTTTTTAACAGGCTCTTGTGATATGCTGAATCATTCCTTTCTAAAGATAAGGCTTATGGAACTTGAGGGGAATCACACAGTCTCTGCAATAAGATAATAAACAGAGTGTTGGTGAATTTGTTTTTCTTTTGACTACAAGCTGCTTTGGTGTGGTTTGGGAAAATAAACATGACTTCCTCTGTAAGCGTGCCGGTACAGAGAACAGAAATCTTGTTTATGGGTTATGTTTGCTATGAAAGCAATGTGTTTAATAACTCATGTGCCTTTAAGCATTTAGATTATTTAACATTACAAAAATCATTACTGGTAATTAAAAAAACATTTCAGGTATTAGAAATGGGGTGATTGACACTACAGGCATGAGATTGGTGAATGCAGAATGGTAAGCATGATACTTTGTGGCAAAGCATGGGGGAATCACAGGAGCAGGACATCCGAAAAGCATGAAAAATGCATGGTGAAATATAGTACTGCTTGACAGAGGCATGTTGGAAGTGTGACAGAGGCCCGGCCTGAACGGTGTTATTAAAGTTTGGCCAAAAAGTATCAAAGGACTCAGAGAAGCCTGAAGAAATGTGGTAAGGATTAAATATTAAACACTGCCTGATTGACCGTACAGTATTGCAACTATTTCAGGTTCTAATGTGGACCATTATCTGGCTATGCATTTCATTTACCTTGGTGGTCCAGAGTCTATCCTTGAGTGGAAGGCAGCAATCATCCCTCTATATGGTATACTCACTCATGCACATGGACAATTTAGTTTTCAATTAGATAATATTTTGAGGATATATGGAAAATTACGATTATTTCTCCACTGCTGACTCTCAGTGTATTATGTATTATAATACAGAGTCATCATCGTGTTGGCATACAATAATCTCCCTAAACATAACAGAACGGAACTTAAACTGGTATTAGGTAATGTCAGGGAATTTGGTTCTTCATCAGGAATAGAATTTCACTGCAAGAGGCACAGTGTTTAGTACAGCCGTTACAGAGGAAATGTAATATTATTCACTTTTTTATTCTTTCTTGAGATAATGGAAACATTTTGTTGGGGAAATGCAATATCATTAGCTTTTATATTTTTTTTTCATTGTTTTCTTGAGATAGCAGAATAATTCTTTTGTGATATTTAACTTTTGCTCCTGGCAAGCTTGCAAACCTGTGTGGACAACTTAACAACTGATAACAACAATGATAGCAGCTGATGAAATCACATAGAGATGTATTTTTGCTAGCAATGTAATTGTGTCGGGTGAGTTATTGTATGTTTGCTTTGTGCCAAACTAGTACAGCTAATGTAGGCGAATTTTCATTACCGAGATCTGATCTGACTATTTTTGGGTAGCCCCTTGAGTGCCCCGCCACTCACTACCACCACTAATGAAGTAAGCTGCAATAACTCCAGATTTACCTTTAGTGATGTATATTTGCATCCAGATGATATGGCGTAAGAAGCCATCAATGCATCCATTTACTGTGATATAAAAGGGTGTGAGTGTATCATAGCTGCCCATGTGCCAAATGTAATTTGGTCCCATTCTTCAGACTCTTCTGCATCTTCTTTGCAGAATGCCCTCTGAGTCCAGACATGAATGTACTTCATACACAAATTTTCTAGTGACCTACAATCCAGTCATTATATGATATCTAATAAGTTAAACATTAAGCTATATGTTTATCTTTGGGAAACGTTTTGATTTTCTCGAGATCTTGAGAAAATTATTGTATTTCTTTGAGAAAACAACAAAAGAAGTAATAACACTGCATGTCCTCCGCTTGAATTCCGTTCTAATGACTTTAATTTAACTGTGTAATGCATCCACTCTTCCTGTTTCTGTGTGTAGTTTCTCTGAGTACTCCAGTTTCCCTCTCATATCTCAAAAATTTCCACGTTAATTTAAAATGTGACTCTAAGTTGCCCAGTTGAGGGCGAATGTGCCCTGCGATGGGCTGGTGGTCTTGAATCCAATGCACCCTGAGTAGGATGCTACTTCCTGTGAACTTGCAATGTAAAACTGGTCACAGAAAATGGGGAGATGGGTGGAAAGAACTGCAAGAGGCACAAATGTCACAGTACATTTCAAACCGGGTACTTAACCCTCTGAAAGTTTGTAATTTTGTGTTTTCAAGCAATTTTGCATGATATACGATCTCGTATTTCAATGTCATTTTTAAAGTGTCAAACCAATTCCACAAATACAATTCATTTCAGAGATGGTCACTAAATTAATTTTTTGTGTCCTATTACATATTGAGTAGACATTGCCAAAAAGCGCAGAGAAATCACATTTAAGTGTCTTGTTATCCATATGTGAAAGAAAGATATGTAAGGTGAAGCTATTTGGCCTACACAAGATTGTCCAGATTGTGTTCTGACCTGTAAGCTGTACGGCAGTAGCATCCAACTGAGAAGGAAATGCCAGGGCAAACTCCAGAAAAAGACCATTCAGGTCATCACTTTTCTAGTAATCTGGACATGACCCACTGAAAAGGTCCAGGATTTTCTCTTCTAGGACTCATATAGAATACACTTTGTCCATTCTATGATTTCTTAATTTATAACCACAAAATATTTCTATTGAGCGTGTAACAGTGTAAAACATAAACAGAGAGTTTTTCATTATCACAGTAAGAAACACAGTAGCACTTTCATACTGTTTTGATAGCCCATGACTTGCTCTGTTGTTCCCAAAACTACTGTAATTCTCTTTGATGCCATGACTTGCTTTCCACTGGCCACAGCTTATTCAATAGTGCAGAACTTACGTGAGGCTGTGCCTCAGTGCTTCGTCTCCTTGAAGTTTTCATATACACATTTGTTTGGATCAAACAAATTAAAATCTTATTATTCCTGTCAACTTTCTAAAGCAGGGGTATCGAACTCTGGGACTGGAGGGCTGCAGTGGCTGCAGGTTTTCATTTTAACTATTTTCCTAATCAATGACCAGTTTTCACTGCTAATTAACTTCTTTTCCCTTCATTTTAATAGCCCTTTTTTAAGGATTCAGTCCTCTGAACTGATACTTTTCTTTGTTAAATGATAGCCAAACACAAATGAGATGTGAAACAAGCCAACAGATGACCAGCTAAATTGGGGCTTCAAACTCCAACCAATTTCACTCCAATCACTTTTTTAATGAGAAGCTGATTCTTGCTGTTAATTAAACCTGTTATTTAATTCCATGGCTTGCTGCTGCTCTTATTTTGCCACAGCCGACATTTTCAAAACTGTTGATTTTTAGTTTTTCCTTAGAACACCGTTAAAATGTTTTGAGGACCTGAGAGATCAACCTTACTGAGACCATCACCTTTCTTTATTTTCAGATACTATGAGATGGTCAAAGATGAGCTGGTCATGTGTTGGCTTGTTTTGTATCTCATTATTGTTTGGCTGCTAATTAAGGAAAATGAAACAACTAAGGGGCCTGAGTCAATTTAATTAAAATTAAGGCAAAAGAAGTTAATTAGCAGCAAAAACTGGTCACTAATGAAGAAGATGGTTAGAATGAAAACCTGTAGCCAGTGCAGCCCTCCAGGACCGGAGTCTGGTTCTAAGGGAAAAAGTCTCACCATTTTTATGAATTTCCCAGCATCTTAGTGTTTAATCCACATAACCCATTTCATCAAACCACATGTTACTGGGCCCAATCCAGGTTTTACATTTGTGGACTAATATTCTGATTGTGGAATTCATTTGTTTATGTTTCAGAACTTGGGAGCCAGTAAAAGCACCAGGCAGCAGGTAAGGATCTTTGTTTGCAATATTAGAGTACATGTTTGCCATATTATGAGCATGTGCAGAGTTCAATGTCCATCCAGCTTTTTGTTTTCAAGCCTACTTATTTTAATTCAGGATCACAGGGGGCTGGAGGCGATCTCAGCTGCTGGCTCAAGACATGAAGCAACTTTACATTCTGCATCAGCATTTCTAAACAGATCATATATTACTTTTCCCAGTCACTTCTTTTGAAAAGAAGGATATGGAAGTCTTCATCCTTATTAACATTGGTACTCAGGACATCCAGAGGTTAGGACCTATAATGTCACTGAATAGAGGATGTAAAGATCAAGGGTCAGGAACTTTCTGATTATCAGAGATTGAACAGAAACCTAAAAACTTTGATTTGGTCTGTATAGTCATAGTTTTCGTATTTATTCTTTATTTAGTGATTTGGCTTTACATTATGAGCTCTCTTGAATTTTGGTGAATGATCTTTTGATCTTTAGGAAGACGTCCCTTTAGTTTCTGCCACTTTATTGATGAATAAGGTTCATGTGAACTTTTATGGGAGATGGTACAGTATACTCAGAGCAGTGCTTCACATCATTTATATTTATATTTTTCTTCATATATTTTCCCCTATCCTTTATGATGGTGCAGGTCTTGTTTTCCGTTTTTCATTTTTCTCAGGTCCCTTTCCTTTATTGCTTTTTGTGGTTACAGAACTGAGTCCCATGAGTGAATTGCTACCCTCAGGTGATGAGGCCATTAAGGCCACATCTTTCTGGGAGATCTATTTAAGACACCTGCTGGTTACAGCTACTGGCCAAATGCTGTGGCATTGTCTATCATTTTGTGTTGTGTTCTTCTGCTTCCTTTGTACTCTGTTGTAAAATGTTTAGTGTGCTTAGAATGTTTAGTTGGGTATTTTTGGCTTTTCAGTTTGTTTTTTGATCTACAGGTCAGGTCAGGTTGATGAGCTTGCACTGGTACAGCACATTGCCACAGACACATGGTCCAGTCCCACCCTCTGGGAAAGACCCTCTATTTGCCACAGCCAAGTGTTACATGGGGGTCCCCTTGGTCTGGTCCAGCCACTTGGGTCCTCAACAATGAGGATCCTGTGAGCCGAATCGCCCTCTGGAAATCTCGCCACATGGCTGTAGTGCCATAACTGACACTTCCTCACAATGCAGGTAATGGGCCTTATTCGGGACTCTGTGAGCAACACAAAGTCAAACCAGAGGTTTCCAAGGATTCTCTGAAGAGGGACAGTATGGAAGGAGTCTAGTCTTCGTCTAAGGTCACTTGATAGCGTCCATGTCTCGCAACCATATAGCAAGACGGGAAGCACCAGGACTCTAAAGACTTGGACCTTCATCCTTTAGCATAGATATCGGGAACACCACACACCCCTTTCCAGTGATCTAATGACCACCGCATGCTATTCCAATCTGTCTACTGACTTCACAGGAACAATCACCATAGACATGAATGTCACTGCCGAGGTAAGTAAACCTCTCGATGAGGTTGACATCTCCTCTGCAGACAGACACATTACTGATGGCTGTGCCCAAGAGGTCTTGTTTTTTTTATCCAGGACACTCACAAGCCCAGACACTCAGACTCCTCACTCAGTCTCTCAAGAGTTCCAATCAGAGCCTCCATTGACTCTGTAAATATCACAGCATTGTTGGTAAAGTCAAGATTAGTGAATCCTTCTTCACCAACAGATGCCCCACAGCCATTGTACCCTATGACTCTGCCCAACACCCAGTCCGTGCAAGCATTGAACAAAGTAAGAGCAAGAACACACCCCTGACGAACCTCAGAATGAACTGGTAAAACAGAGAGTTTCTGCCTCCAATCTGCACAGCATTTACAGTACCAGTGTACAGGCTGGGCCATGATATCCAGCAATTTCTGGGGGATCCTGCAAAGTCTCAGGATCTCCCACAGGACAACTCGATCAACTGAGTCAAATGCTTTACTGAAATTGACAAAGGCTGCAAAGAAACTCTGCATTTGTGCTTGATGAGAACCATCAGTGCCAGGACACAGATTAATAAGGTGCAGTTCAGAAGGTGTTGGTTATAATTAATAAGGTGGGGTTTGGCATGACCAGCACATTTGAACCTCAACATTTAAATCCCCCTTACAAGTCCCCCCCACTTGCTACATATTGCCTTTGATTCCTATATTTCTAATAATTTTCCTCTGATGATGACACCTGGTAGGTTGTTGAAAGCTTAGGAATAAGAAAACTATTTTAAGATACTGTATGTGATTCATATTCCTTTGTGGATCTCTCTCTCTCTCTCTCTCTCTCTCTCTCTCTCTCTCTCTCTCTCTCTCTCTCTCTCTCTCTCTCTCTCTCTCTCTCTATATATATATATATATATATATATATATATATATATATATATATATATATATATACCGGTATATATATATATGTACAGATGTATAGATGCCAGGCTTTGAAGATCTCCTGTTTGTTAATTAATTAATGTCTTCACTTCTCATTTTTTAGAGATGTGGACATTGCAAAATCAGAATCTCCATCTAAGCCCTCTTCATCCTCATCATCTTTTTCTGTCAAGTAAGAAACAAATATTTTATCTCTCTCTCTCTCTCTCTCTGTATATATATATATATATATATATATATATATATATATATATATATATATATATATATATATACCGGTGTATATATATATATATATGTACAGATGTATAGATGCCAGGCTTTGAAGATCTCCTGTTTGTTAATTAATTAATGTCTTCACTTCTCATTTTTTAGAGATGTGGATATTACAAAATCAGAATCTCCATCTAAGCCCTCTTCATCCTCATCATCTTTTTCTGTCAAGTAAGAAACAAATATTTTATGAATCAACAAAATAATTGTCTCAAATATGTGAAAGTAAAATCCTAATTGAGTTCAAATCAAATTGAGTTCAAATCCCAATTTAAATAAGTTGAAAACTGCTAAGTGTGCAGGAATGTTGCTAATTTTAAAGAAGTCTGTTTGCTAAAGCCTAAAAATGCAACTCAGAACTTAAAGAATTTTTTGTTTCTTTATTCTCTACAGAGACATTGAATTTATTAAACCAGAGACTCCAGAAAAATCACCAACTTCCACTAAATTTTCTACAGCCAGGTAGGAATGAGATACAGTGAGATTTTCTGAGAGTATAAGTTTCCATTTAGAAAATCTCTGTGTTCTATATGATAATAATAAAATAATAATAATAATTTTCATTTTCATTTTTAGAGATCAAACTTATACAAAGTCAGATTCTTCGCCAAAGTCCTCTCTATTATCTTCATCTTCATCTTCTTTGACCAGGTATTTGGAAGAAATACAAATGTTTAATAAGCATGGTGTGAGAACAGATATACTGTACATTAACTTCAGTAAAAAAAAACATAACACTTAAAATGTGTGTGTGTTTTTATGTGTGTGTATATTTTATTTTATATAAACACAACCTCAAATCAGAAAAATTTGGGTTGGTATGGAAAATACAAATAAAAGAAAAACACAGCGACTCTTAAATTTACTTTGACTTTTATTTCATTGCAGGCAAATTTTTCATGTTTTGCCTGGTCAGCTTCATTTTGTTTGTTAATATACATCCATTCCAGCATTTCAGGCCTGCATATGTCAGAATAATCTTCAGATACAGGTGTAAATTTTTGGGGACCACAGCCAGCTAAAACCCATTTAAATAAGACTTTTCCAGCTCTATAGAAAAACAGCAGAGACAAAAGCAAGTGCCATTTGCACTGTCATTAACAGATCTGGTGCCGGGGAACTCCATCTCTTTTGCCTTCTTGGGTCGAATAACTTATTCTAGTCTGACTGTCTGTTGTGGAATATGACCCGGACACAGACAGGCAAACACATTTATTACAATGCTCCATAGTACAAAATCACTTCACAGACCCCAATACCCCAAAGTCCTGGCCAACACACACAATGCCTTCGCTCTATCTTCAGGCCGCCTTCTTGCCTCCTCCAGAGACCTCATCCTTCTTCCACCCAACTCAAGTCATCTTCTGAAGGGAGGCGGCCCCTTTAAATAAGCACCCGGATGTGCTCCAGGTGTGTCCCCGGCAATCTCCTACCGACACGCCCCAGTGTGGCAGAAGTGTCGGCTGTATCCCCGGAAGCACTCCGGGTGTCCCTGCTATTCTTCCCCCATTACTTCTAAGTTTGTGTGGCGGAAGTGCTGAGATCCAGGGTCCTACAGGTATTGGGGTGCCCCCTGGCGGTGACCACGGGCCCCTACAGGGTTGAGCTTCCCAGCTCTGTACCCGTGGCCCCCAGGGCGGTTGCCCCCTCGAGGTCTGGAGGAGGCACAAGCCCTCCTCCGGTCTTCTAGGGTGTCCCGGCTGGGTACCACCCCCATCCGGGTACCACACTGTTTATATGTGGCCTAATCCCAGAGGAGGTAGGATTTAGATCACTCTTTGGGGGTAGTGCCAGGCCTCTTCTCCAGGGAATGGCTCAGTGCTTCAGAAAAAGTAAAACATTTTGTTAGCAACAATGCACCCCCCGGCCTCAGTGTGGTATCAATGTGCTTACCTGAGCATCTCCAGCAGTCCCTATTCACACATGCGTGATTATAGATACACAGGAAAATGATGTCACTGAGTGAAAATGTCCATCACATCTTCATGTAGGGAATGCTACATGTTGGACACATTATTTTTTTTCTTTTCAGAGACCTGGATTTTACTAAACCTGAACCCCCACCAAGGTCACCTGCATCTTCCAATTCTTCCTCGCCCAGGTAAATAACAATCAGTGGGTAACATAAATTTCATTAACGATTAAATCATTCTCTTTGAAATGTAAAATATTCAATATAATTTATAAAAATGTATAATCAAATGTGTTTCCATAGTAATCAAACAACCTCAATTTCATACAGTGGCTTTTTCCCTTTAGAAGTACAGAGCTTTTCTTTGTTTAATTAAAGTTTGAGCTTGGCTGGGTTATGTGATTTGACCAGGAAACACATAGTGAGACTATGGTGAGGACTCAATGGATGGCTTTTTTGCTTTAGGTATAGTGGCAAAGAAACACACTATGTGCCAGTCGATATGTTTACATTTTTTCTATATTTTTTCATTTTTGTTTTCCTTCAGAGATCTGAATTCTGCCATGAGGGCCCAGTTGTCATCCATGCCCACGGTGAACAGGTAAACGAAAAAAATGAATCAACCAATATTATAACTTGGAGTTTTTATGTATGGATTTCTTTTATGATTAGTGATTATGATTATCTTGCCTGAAGAAGGGGCCTGAGTTGCCTAGAAAGCTTGCATATTGTAATCTTGCTTGACTTTTCATTACATTCATAATGGCTAACATGGTACAACACCCTAGTACTACATTTTATGATTAGGCAAAGCTATTTAGAACAATGAATTGAAGGCCATGCTTGCATGCACAGAATGACAAACGTCTGTCTTATTTTTTATTTTACATTTCTCTTCTGTTTTAACAACATGAGCTGCATGGAATTTGATTTAGTGAAGCTTATACAAGTAACACATAAATACACACATACTTGACATAAACATTGTAGTGGTAAAAATCCCTAATCTTTATATATAATACGCTACCGTGGCTGTTCGTTTGTCTGTCCAGGATTTTAAATCACCTGTAGCGCACAAACTGTTTCAACTGTTGACCTGAAATTTGGTACACATTTACTACATAACGTCTACTATCCGCTTTCGGGGTTATGATTGACCTCCAAGGTTATTCCTCTTTTTATTTTTATTTTATTTTATTGTAGAATCAACTTTCAGCATTGGCCGTATGGCGCATGTGTATGGGTGCCGTTCTCATCCCTACCACCTTCGCCGTCACTTCCCCTACCTCTTCATATCTTAAATCATTCTTGAGGCAGATTGAAGACTTAAGTGCCAGCTTAAGTGAAAAATTAAAGAAAACGTACTAAGTGACTGCAACACAAACACTGATTAATCAGTTTTAACATGAGAAGATGCCAACGAAAGAAGAGAAGAAGCGGGCTGCTAGGGTGGAGGAAAGAAGAGCTGCTCAGGAAGCAGCAAGCGCATCAACCTCTGAGCAAATGAATGCTAAACGTACAGAGAATGAAGATGAAAACTAGGAATGCTCAAGTCAAGTGTATTCACTGCTCGTTATCGTGCAGTGCGCCATTACTGGTTAATAATAATTCTGTTTTACCACATTCAATAGCCTGCTATTGACAACATTTATTGCTTAATTCAGAAAATAATCATTGGTAAATTAAAGATTTCTCAGCAGATGACTGTAGTAATACTTATATTTAAACTTACTTGCTTAGACTTAGTTCCTCTGCACCATATGGATATATTTAAACAAAGCATTGAAACTGTGAGATGTCTGAGGAGCCCAGTTTTCCATACACAATGGAGTGAATTTTTAAAAATACTTTGTGAAAGACATTTGTTTTTTTATTTTTGATTTATAGGTAACATTTGTACTCTTTTAAATAATGACCAGATCAATGTAAATTATTTGCTTTGCTTCAAATATGTATTTGTAGTGTTTCATTTTTCATAAAACAACAACAACAGCAGCACTAAAAATGATAATAATAATAATAATAATGCTCCAACCAGACAAGCATTGAAGACATGGCAAATTAAATTAAACAATCAACACAAAAATATAACTGTATCTCTCAGCTCTGAATGCTTTTCGAAATGCATTAAAACTTACGTTAACAATTTGTGTTAAACCTTAGTAAAAAACGATCCTCTGTTTTTCACTACCATCTGTGAGTCAAAAATGAAAGCAAAGTTTATTGTCACTGTACTATTTTGCAAATGCGTCATTCCTTTAAGATATCACAATCTTTTACAACAATATGATGTCATCACAAAAAAAGTTGAAAAAGTGCTTTCCTCATCAATTCCAATGCAAACATCAAACACTGACAATAAATATGTGCACTGTGATGTGGCTCTGTCTGTCACCCCAACACTGAACATATTTATGTAAGTCTTCACCTGAAGCCTGCAAGCAACTGACTGCCTGAGTGTGACCTGATTGTGATCATATCATTGACCACTGAAGTATGACAACTCATACAATAATCCTCAAATAAAAGTGTGATAATTAGAATACCCTTTTACTTTAAAAAGTGAAATAAACTTGCATAAAGGTTCCTGCATGCTGTGCCTTTGTATATTGAATGTATTCTCTTTTGACATTTTTTGTTATCAGAGAAAATAATTCAGGAAATTTGGATTCTTTCAGCAAATCTGGACCAGGCACAGCAACTACCATTAGGTAATTCTTCAAATGTACAATTGAAATGATCAGAATCTGTAATGTTATACTTAGTGTAAAGTGTATTTTTATTTCTTCACTAGGACAACTGAACACATTTATGACACAAATACTCCGTCCTCTACTACAACTTCATATTCCATCACCAGGAAAAGTGAACCAAGGTAAGGGCTCATTTATTCAAAAGAAATGTTGAGCTGTAAGCAAACTTCTCCAATACTTTCCTAAATCTGTACAAACAGTAAACCTGTCAGATAAGAGGAAATCCAACTACACAATGCAATGTTCAAAGGGATTTTTATTGGCCACAGAACATGGTAAAATGTATATAACTGGTCAAGTGATTGTTATTTATGAATACAGGCCAAATCTCCTGATAAATGAGAAACACAAACTGTTGTCAGATTGCATCCAGCCTCTTCTTAAAAGCTTACAAAATAGTGTGGCAAATGACCAAAAGATAGCAAGAAACATCCAGTTTTAGAATTGTGTCAAGTAGTTGCACCCTTAGTGAAAAAATGACAATGGAAATGGACAAGGATTGTTGCTTTGACATTGCTCTATTTACTCGATTTTGAAAATGAAACTATTTTGTAAACATTATAAAGATAACCTGACTACACAGAGTAATTGAGTTTACAAAGTTTGATCCCTCTGGTGGTTGTGTCTTGTGTGAAGAAACCTATAGTTCCTAAATTACAATGATCAGGTCTGGAAACTGAATCCCAACTGAACCAGAAGATTCTTGAACAATCTTAAATTCAGCTTTGGGCAGGAAAGCTCCCATATGATCTCCCCCAGCTACAAAATCAGCAAATCCCAGAGGCATGATTTGTCTTTCTATCTACCTCATTGTGTAAGCTGCATTAATAGACACAAACATCTATTTTCCCTTTCTGCCTTTAAAATATTGAGCTCCGTTGCTCCATCTGGGTTTCTAGATACTTATAATCACACATCCATCAAGAGTTGGGTTCCTTAACACTAGCAGGGACTCTCCTAATTGAGTTTATAGTTCTTTAACTTTAATTACATGTTTGCATTTGTTTAATTATTTCCTCCTTTTATATTCCTATTTTATTAATTTCATGTGCATTTTTACTTTCTCATATACAAAGTATAGGAAAAGTATTGGTATCCTCCAAAAATTCAATTTCGAGATTTTGATGAATCTCAACGTTTTAGACCTCCCTGAGTCCAAAAATATCATTTTTGGAATTATGTCTGTGTATCTGTCTGTGTGTGTATTGTAAAAATGTGCTATATATGCGCCCGACCCGACACAGATTGGACACGGAGGCACACGTATAAAATAAATAAACTTTTATTTTTCTTCAGCTGGAGGGCACGTCTTCCCTGTGTCCCCCAGCCACAACACAGTCCCAAGCACAATACAGCAATACCAAAACGCTCTCTCTCTCTCTCTCTCTGCACCACCACTCCTCCCAGGCAACCTTGTCCTCCTCCACCCGACTCTGGCCGCTGAGTGGTGGTCGCTGGCTCCCTTTTATTGGGCCCCCGTAAGTTTTCCAGGTGTTTGATTGCTGACATCCGGCTGCACTTCCGGGTGTGGTGGAACTAGAGCCCAGAAGGGTCCAACAGCTCCTGCTGCAGCACCCCCTGCGGTGCCTACGGAACCCAACAGGGCTGCACAGAACTCTAACCCCCATGATGCCCTGGGGGAGTCCGAGGCACCGCTGCAACCCAGGGAGGCTGCCATCTAGTGTCCAGGGGGAGATACTGGGTTTTCCATCCTTGCTCCCCTGGAAGATATCCTGCAGGGGTGTCCTGGCCGGGCGTGGGCTCTGGCCGCCTGCCACAGTATGTAAACACGATAACTTGAGTACACTTTCACTTATGTCAACCAAATTTTACATACAAGTATTAGGTACAAAACGTAGATTTCTATCAACTTTTGGGCTATTTCCGCTAACCAGAAGTGGTACTTTACCTGATCACATACTCAATTTTTTATTCATGCAGTTGCAGAGTCTGCTTTATTCAACTTTACTTTTATAATGATTGTTCACTATATTATTAATTTGATTTGATTTGTTGTTGATTGTTCTTTAATCAACAAAACAATAACAATACTGTATAATAAGACAATATAATCATTGTCTTGCGATTTATTCCTCAAATATCCATCCCCATATCTGAGTACCCTGTAAATGCTAAAGTTGCTCTGGATTTTGCTTGATCTAGCAGGATGAATGTTGGGCATGCGCTAAACCAAACACTGACAATTAAAAAGAACATAAGAACGTTTAGGAAGAGCACAAAGTCAGAATGTTTAACACTAAAACCTAATAAAAACAGCCTCATGATTTTGCCGTTTATTATTTTGCTGTAAAATATTGTTTCACTGATAAACTTTTGAAGCAGATATTTAGGGAATACTATGTGTTGATATCATCACATCCCATAATTGGTGGTGAAAAAGTGTTTCCTCATCAATTCCAATGCAAACATCAAACACTAACAATAAATGCATGCACTGTGATGTGGCTCTGTCTGTCACCCCTAGCACTGAACATATTTAAGTCTTAACGTGAAGCCTGCTAGCAACTGACTGCCTGAGTGGTGGAGTGTGACCTAATTGTGACCATATCATTGACCACTAAGTATGACAACTCATACAATAATCCTCAAATAAAAGTGTAATAATTAGAATACTCTTTTACTTTAAAATGTGAAATAAACTGGCATAAAAGTTTCTGCATGCTGTGCCTTTGTATATTGAATGTATTCTCTTTTGACATTTTTTGTTTTCAGGGAAAATAATTCAGGAAATTTGGATTCTTTCAGCAAATCTGGACCAGGCACAGCAACTACCATTCGGTAATTCCTCAAATGTACAATTGAACTGATCAGAATCTGTAATGTTATACTTAGTGTAAAGTGTATTTTTATTCTTCACTAGGACAACTGAACACACTTATGACACAAATACTCCGTCCTCTACTACAACTTCATATTCCATCACCAGGAAGAGTGAACCAAGGTAAGGGCTCATTTATTCTAAAGAAATGTTGAGCTGTAAGCAAACGTCTCCAATACTTTCCTAAATCTGTAGAAACAGTAAACCTGTCAGGTAGGAGGAAATCCAACTACACAATGCAGCATTCAAAGGGATTTTAATTGGCCGCAGAAGATGGTAAACTGTATATAACTGGTCAAGTGATTGTTATTTATGAATACAGGCCAAATCTCCTGATAACTGAGAAACACAAACTTTTATCAGATTGAATCTTTTTAAGAGATTTATCAGCCTCTTCTTAAATGTTTACAAAATAGTGCAGCAAATGACCAAAAGATAGCAAGAAACATCCAGTTTCAGAATTGTGTCAAGCAGTTGCACCCATAGTGAAAAAATGACAATGGAAATAGAAATGGATTGTTTCTTTGAGATTGCTCTAACACTTTTGAAAATGAAGTTCTTTTGTAAACATTTTAAAGATATATTGGCTACACAGAGTAATTAAGTTTACAAGGTTTGATCCCTCTGGTGGTTGTGTCTTGTGTGAAGAAATCTATGGTTCCTAAATTACAATGATCAGGTCTGGAAACTGAATCCCAACTGAACCAGAAGATTCTTGAACAATCATAAATTCAGCTTTGGGCAGGAAAGCTCCCATATGATCTCCCCCAGCTACAAGATCAGCAAATCCCAGGGGCACAATTTGTCTTTCTATCTATCTCATTGTGCAAAATGCTTTTTTAAGGACAACCATCAGTAAGCACATTCTAGAAAGTTGATTCTGTTCATCTGGACATAGTTTTTTTTTTCTTTTCCGATACGTTTCATCACTCATTCAAGTCACTTCCTCACTCACTTGGATGAGAGATGAAACGTATCGGGGAAAAAAACTATGTCCAGATGAACAGAATCAACTTTCTAGAATTTCCTTATCTGGATTATTGAGTATGCATCGAGACATCAGTAAGCACAGCTCTATTGACCTCTTACAGTGGTCCATCATAGGATACACACACACAAATTGTTAACAATCCACGTAGCAGCAAAGTTTGTGACTCTAAAGGAGATACAAGTCCAGTTTAATTTGTTTATAATATTGTTGAGTTACCCCTTTTATGTCTGAATAACCGTCAGCCCAGTGACATTTTACAAACTCTCTAAGGTTCATGAGCAAACGAAAACCTATCGAGGGAGCAAAGCAAATGAAAACACCAACATATTGTTGCATATTCACTGTCACAGACCCATTTGGCACATATTATAATATTAACTGCAAGTGCTGAAAACTCAGAGGCTGAGATAAAGAATATTTTTAGAATAATTTCTCAGTTTTGTAACTGGACTACACTCAGGTTAGTACCACTACATCGACAACTAATACAGTAGATTAACAGCTTTTATATTTAACCATCTATCTGTTCTCAAAGTGGCCATAAGACATTAAAATGCATTGTTTTCCTTTTTTAGAAGTGAATACAGTTATGACTTAATTGATGGAACAAGTCCTCGCAGCACTTCATATTCCAGCAACAAGTTTGATTCCAGGTAGGTAAAATTAACTTTGAGAAACCTTGTAAAATGGTGAGTGTCTGTGTGATGCGATACCACCATAATAAAATGATTAATAATTACATTTAGTGGCTACTTTATGATGACTCGGTTTTACAGTATCTATATTTGTAGATAATAAAGTTTTAGAACCCACATATTTTTTTTCCATTTTGTATTGAAATTTTGTATTGAACAGTTCACATCCAGTGAATAACCTGAAATAGTACAAATGTAAGTGGTAAACTGCCAGAGGTTAAAAAACCTAGTTTAGGTTAACAAAAAACTTTTCAGAATGATTCAAAAAAGTCGTTTTTTCAGGGAACAAGTAATATGTTAACAACATGACATTTTTCTGCAGCAGTGGAAGTTGATTAAGCTTTGAAAGTTAATGCAAGCAATTCCTACAAGTGTCCCAACTTTCAGTGATTACTTACAAACCCACTGTCTGTATAAAAAAAGTTCTGGAACAAAGGGTATTTCTACACTCTGAAGTATTATCTTGACAATATTGCACTGTATATATCGCTATGATGTTGGCAAGAAAAAGGAAATTAATAATGAAAGACAGACAAGCTTTTATAACCCTTAAAATATGGGTCTTTCCTTTAAAGAGATTGCAAAGGAAGTCAAGGTATCAGAGGGTAGCAGTTCATATTTAAACAATATCTTTGTTTTTTTGAAATGCAGAATTTCAAAGCAGAAATATCGTTGCTTTAAAATTTTTTAGAATCTATAGGATTTAGTGCTTTAATAAAATTCCTGATAAAATATATACAATACCCAATAACGGTATCAGAACTACTCTGACACCAGCATTTTACTGCCTTTAGAATGGAACATCTGTTATTCCAACAATACAATTGTCCACATGCCTTAGGTTGATATTAAATCATATTACAGAAAGATCTTTTATCTTTTGGCACATGGAGAATAACCCATTGACTGCCAAAAGGGTAAACATCAATACCCACCTACACAGAGTTTCAGTTCATTCAAAAGAAGTTTTCAGTTTTTGTACTCCAGGTCTTAAAAAATGATCAAGTTGAATATAACTTTTTTAATGTACAAATTATTTTGAGGGCGTCACAGTGGCACAGTGGAGTTTGCATGTTCTCTCTGTGTCTGCGTAGATTCCCTCCTGGTGCTCCAGTTTCCTCCCACAGTCCAAAGACATGCAGGTTAGGTGGACTGGCGATCCTAAATCATCCCTAGTGTGTGCCTGGTGTATGGGTGTGTGCGTGTGTGCCCTGCGGTGGGCTGGCGCCCTGCCCGGGGTTTGCTTCCTGCCTTGTGCCCTGTGTTGGCTGGGATTGGCTCCAGCAGACCCCTGTGACCCTATATATAGCAGGTTGGATAATGGATGGATGGATGGAAATTATCTTGATATTTCTTTTTGCATTACAGCTTCAATTTAAATTCTAGTCCTCCAGAAACATATGTGTACACGAAAACCTCCTTTGTGGAAAACAGGTATGGTATTTTGATTTTAACAATAAACACCCAGAATTGCATATCAATGGTAACACTAGCAGTACAAAATAGAACCTCATTGAAAATTTATGTAAATAATTTGTCATATTCTTCTCAAAAAAACAAATGATGAATAGCAAAGCACTTTGGAGACAAGTGTGTTTCTTGTGCTTAGCTTGCACATACAGTACATGCAATTTAATAATACTTCATTTTTGGACAGAATAAAAATGTAATATACTATGCAAAGGACAGTGTATTTACGTTTATGTAGAAATAATATTTAGGCATGTGAAAATAAAATAAAATTCTAGCTGCAGTATAGCACATGCGGCATGGGTGGGTGATATCTAGAGAAAGGCAGCATGGCAGTGTGGAGGGGCTGTGCAAGTCTGAAACAGGAGCTCCTAGATGAGACGTTCTTGTGGGCATTTGAACCAATAAGAAAGAGGCAGGTCAATGAACTCTTTGTATGCATGGCTCTAACGAGTATTGTATGTTTCTGCTTATTTGTACCCATGTATGCAATTGTGGATGCTCATTTTTAATTATTGCCATGTAAATGGAAGTTAAGAGATGGGGTCAAAAATTTGCTATTGCTTTAAACTCAGATTCTGATTGTATGATGTTCAAAACATTAAGTTGATTTTAGCATTTTATGTGTATGTGCGTCTGTGGAAACTTACGTACAATAATAACTTTAAAAAAATGTACATCATTTTTTCAAATACAGTAAGTTGCATCATGCTTGTCTTGTTACTGGTTTGAGTCCTATTGTTTTTTTTCTCCAGTTAGGTCCACTGAAAATATTTTCAAAAACTGTTTGACTTATGTTTGGCGATAACTACCATAGAAATTGTTTAAATTAACCTTGATTTTTATAGTCTGTTCTCATTTAGCTATAGGATCAGGGCCTATTGATTAAGAAAAAAACACTCCACAAGTAGTTTTTTGAGATAAGTTATTTAAATATACATGTACGCACTCATGGAAGCACACAGAGGCCCATGCAATTTTGCACACACATGCAGACACTCACACAATGAAATTTTTTTTTTTTTTGTTCTTTATTTCGTCTTATACGATTTCTCGTATTAGAAATTTGTTAGTTTTCGCATACGCCTTGGGGTCAGAGTGCAGGGTCAGCCATTGTACAGCACCCCTGGAGCAATTACAGGTTAAGGGTCTTGCTCAGGGGCCCAGCAGAGTAGGATCTCTTTTGGCAGTGACGGGGATTTGAACCAGCAACCTTCTGGATACCAGCGCAGATCCTTAGCCTCAGAGCCACCACTCCACCCTTAATTTATTAGTGAAGATAGCTGACAGCTTGTTTGTCTTACCAAAGTACATGCTGGATGATAAAGAGAAAGAAGAGAACACACAAACACACAACTAGGATTGCGACAGTGGACATGGACATAGGCATTTAGCCACCCCTATACCAATCTCGCTATCTGTGTAGCTTGTTTGTGTCATCTCACCAAAGGTGTTTTGTTTCAAATTAGATATTATTTAAATTGTTCACTTCATTTAATTTCCCGTTCATTTTACTTTGCATTTATTTGTGAACATAATAAGTGAATATATTTGATTGTATTATGTTGTAAAATCTTCTGTCGAGTGATTACCTGTGGTATCATTAAAGTGAGATTTACATGGAAATACTATATGGACCATTCCATACCATATTTTCCTGTTGTAATTGATTAAGATGCATACTGTACAATCCATGTTTGGATTTCCAGGGCTAGAAGTGGGAACTTCAAGGAGAAGCTACTTGGTGATGTGTTCAAGTGTAAAACTTGAAATTGGGTAACACAACAGATACAAACTTAAAGTAACTGACCATTAATGTAATGCATTCTGAAATAACTTTGGGATTTCTTGAGATTAAATTACTTAAACTTACCTGTAATTGCAGAGCTGTTAATTTTTTAGCCATGTACAATTAACCTTGTAAAGTCTTCTCAATCCTCATCGAGCTTAATATAAACATTTTTTTTTTCTTTATAGCAAACCACAAATAAATGTTAATGATAATGTTTCATCATCATCCATTAAGACAGTATATTCCACCTCTGACAGGTCAGTAATTTTTGACAATAATAGCAAAATAACATGTAACTTTATCAAATTTTAAAATACATTGTTAATGACATAATTAAAGTAAGAACTTTCCCTGATGTATTGCCTTCAGAAGCATCATTGATAAGGACTTGTGTACTTATTGCCGGAAACCACTTGGCATTGAGCCAAAGATGATCCTCAATGAGCTGCACATCAATTGCCATGCAACCTGTTTTAAGGTTAGTGACTGTCCACTCTTCAACATCACATGCCATAAGATTGTCATTTCATTCAGGCCTGAATTGTATCCATTGCCGGTAGACTAGGTTGTAACTACCCGTGACTCTGATGATAAATAAATGGGTATATTATCTGTGGTAGTCTACTGATTTTTAATACTCATTTCCAGCATAGTGCTGTAATGAACTCTAAGATGAAAATCATTGAAGCCACACTGAATTGATAGTTCAGCTCCACTTTTATTTGCAGTTTAAATAAAAACATCCACAACCTGTGAACTACAGTGTAAAATTCCCAACTGTTAGTATCTTGGGGAATTCATCTAAAACAACAAATTGAGCCCTCCTTCTGACTTTGTAACTAAAAAGTAACCTTTTCTTCTCAAGTCTATTTCTATTCACTCATGCCTATGACACTTGTTCTCCCTGCATGTTGCCTCTTCCTTGATCCCCCTCTCTCCTCTGACAACCCACAACCATTCACAGCAGCTCCACGGGATGTGTGACCCCAACAGAAAAGATCTTATACTCTTTTTGCAAAAGACCATTTATTTTGTCTGCCCGGGACAATGTAGAAAAACATTCCTTTTACAATGGCCCTATTTAGGAACTAAGTACAAAGCTTTGACAAGAAACATGCTTTCAAACCTGTTAAACTGACTTTTATACAAACACATCTTTTACGCTGCAGGTTGAACTAAATTCAATTTATTTTTTTCTAGCAGTGCTACGCTTAGAACTGCTGCCCCAAAGCTGCCATGTCCTGGATTGCATTCCCATGCTAGTTATTGTCTGCACAGACTTTTCAGTTTCCCAGTGTTCATGTGATTATTTTTGCAATAATCCAATTTTCTACCATATGTCAATGATATCTATATTAAGTTAACTGGTTACTTTACGGGCGGCACGCTGGCGCAGTGGTAGCGCTGCTGCCTCGCAGTTAGAAGATATGGGTTCGGTTCCCGGGTCCTGTCTGCGTGGAGTTTGCATGTTCTTGTGGGATTCCTCCCAAAGACATGTGGGTTAGGTGCATTGGTGATTCTAAATTGTCCCTGGTGTGTGTGTGGCCTGCGGTGGGCTGGTGCCCTGCCTGGGGTTTGTTTCCTTCCTTGTGCCCTGTGTTGGCTGGGATTGGCTCCAGCAGACCCCTGTGATCCTGTTTTATGCTACACCTGAGCACGACTGTATTCTTAAACATGGGATGCACTGCCATAATGTCCAGCTTTGGCTTCCACTTTAAAACTGATGCTGCCAGAAATGGTTCCAACTCACAATGAAAAAGCAGCTTCAGAAAGTGAAAGACTATACAAATGCTAACTGATAATTCTTCAGTCTTGTTCACCACCTCCATTTAAAGCAGAAAGGCACCCTGCCTTTCAGTTGCCCTGATTTGCTGTAGTAAAAGTTCAATCATCTGGAGATCTAAGAGGCTTCCAAGTGACTGGTGGCCAGTATCATTAAACAACCAATCATCCAATTAGTCAATAGATGTTTTTATACTGTGTTGATTCATTAGTATTCCACAAGAGAACAGCATTACAGTTCATAGTAAAATACGACAGTGTAGAACAACATCATTCACTCAGGATAAAACACAAGGAAACAAACATTGAAGAATCACAAAAGAAAGCATAAACTCAATCAATTAATACTAGGGGTGAGCATTATGTCAAAATAAGGATAACTAATTTACAATCTCAATGCATAATCATTCAAAATATTCCCATCAGTTAAAACCTACCATGCAGGTTGCAGCATCATTCAGTCTTGTTAGGATTTGCAAATTTGTTATTGCATGTTTCACAGATCTATCTATCTATCTATCTATCTATCTATCTATCTATCTATCTATCTATCTATCTATCTATCTATCTATCTATCTATCTATCTATCTATCTATCTATCTATCTATCTATCTATCTATCTATCTATGTTCTTCTCTGCTACATAATGAAATTTAGAGTAAACACAATATTGGTTTTACTTACCATCTTGAATTGATATGTTGGCTTTACCCTCCCATTGCAATATGCAATTATTCTGCTTTTAAAGTCTGAGTCCAAAATGTTGTGGAACTTACAGAAGTTGCCTGAACAATTAAGGCATGCCAAATTTGAAACTTCTTTTAAAAATTAAAACTCTGAAAAAAAAGCTGTGATAATGGAAAATACAGTTTAACCTCCCTTAAGTTAAAGGTAATGGAATGTTAGCTCTGTGTGACAATAGTATACCCTTACATTGAAGTTAGACAGCTGGAAAGAAACATGAACTGTAAGACAGAAGGACACGAATGTCATATAGGTTTCTGACTGTTGTGTATGTTATGTACATAAAAGCAGTGAATGAAATCACATATAGAAACCTTAAGAAATCTAACCTGGATACTTAGTCCTCATGCATAATAACCTTTTCCCCCATTTTGTGCAGGTATTATGAACTTTTTTTCCTTAATTTTTGTGTGAATTGTTTGCTTTGAGTTTCATTAAAATCTTTAAAAAGAAAACACTTTGGACTGTGCAGTTGTTTTAGGTACATTGAGTCATACTAGTGCTGGAATGCTCTTCTGGTAGCTGCATTTAAACTATTTTTGAACTACAGTATTTAGAAATCCTTGAAAAATGCAGGCTACACTGGGGTTTCATGCAGTTCCATAAGCAAAAAAAGTTTTGAGGGATGAAATAGTCCCACAGCTTACAGTTATGATATTTAGACAACACAATTCTCACCTAACAGTACCGGAAGTGTAGAGTCCACATAACGTGGATGGCACACACATTTTGGTCTTAATTAGAATGCTGTTAAATGAATGGTGAGCGAAGGGAGTGGTGAGCGCTTCCGTAGAAGATTACATTGGGGTGATGACCACTCCCAGGGATGAAAATGTCATGCCTGAGTGTTTTGACAATTCAGTTAAGTGGAAGGTTGGGGCATTTTAAGGTCTACTGAACAGTAGAGGGACAACTTAAGTCAGCAATATTGCACAAATACAGAAGATTGCATCATTTTGGTGGGTCAAAGATGAGCAAATCTTTGTGGTATAAGAACAAAAATTTCTAATAGGTACAATTTGGATGTAAAGGTTTATTTTTATTTGCTTTGTCTTGTGTGCTCGATCTCTAACGTTCTTAACAATACATAAATGTGTCTGTTAATTCTGTCACTAAATGTATTTGTGAAGATTTATTTTTATCATACTGCATCCTTAGTTATAAAAATAAATGTTGCTCAATTGAAGAAAGCAAGTGACTATTGCATGAGCTCAAAGTCATTGATCAAGTATTTAGCTGGTTACCACAAAGGAGTAGTGGTGATTTAGGGTATCTTCAGCTGCAGTAAAACCTTTTCATAATCCTCTTGTTGCAGTGTGAAGTATGCAGTGCTTCCCTGGGAAATATGAAGGCAGGTGACAGCTTATGGCTCTACAGGCAGACAGTGCACTGTGAAAACTGCTTTGGAATAACCAGAGGTATGGCAACTTGAGACAGTTGTATTGATTTAAGTGTTATAAAAATGATTTGCCTGGCAAAATTGTACTTTTTGTTCTTTTGCTGAATTTCTTTAGATAAATGGCGCATCTAGAAATGAAGAATGAAGTCTGTATGTGGAACTGAACTGAAACAAGCGCTTCATGGAACAAAACACTGCTTATGGCTGCACTAGTGAAGAAAATGTTTATTGGTGGTGGAAAAACTTACAGGTTCAAGGGTTTAAATACATAGTAGAGTGCAAATAATGCAACAGAGACAAAGGAAAAATATTAGGGTTTAATATATATGTTTTCTACATTTCTATGAAATAACCTTTGGGATTGTTAGGTAACAAAACATACTTGATTTGTTAAGTCAATAAAAGTAAATGTAGATCTATAGGTCCTAAGGGGTGAGGGCCATGAACACATAATATTGCATCTGCATTATCTTGCTTAATTTCCTACTCCAGTTCTATAAATGCCAGGGAAGTAAGGCTGTCATCACATACTATGTTTTTATTCATCTTGCTTGGAAAATTACTTTGTAACGCTTGTCTTGTGCTTGTATTATATATATATATATATATGTGTGTTCTCTAAAAATAATGATGTGCAAATAAATATTTTATGCATTCTTTGAGCATGTAAGATTCTTTATTAATATTGCTTAGTAACAGCATGCAAATACATTATTTCACTTTTTGCATTGTGAAGAAATAAAACACAGAACAAAAGGATAAAGAGTTGTGGGAATTCCCCCTATAATGTTGCCACTGGCAGAGTAAACACAAAGGACTGAAACTAAGGTCAATATTTGTAGAACAGACAACTGACAGCCAGAGATTTCTTCGTGGAATTTTTATGTAATAATGACAGGAAATGCAATATGGAGGAAATGGAAATGAGCTGACAGGAAATGATGTTTTTAACGGAAGTTGAAAGTGAAGTTATCAGAGGGGACAGAGGTGAAGTCATCGGAATGGGACCGGAAGTCCCATAAACCACTGATTACTCCAGTGGTTTATTGTCGTGATATTGAGGTGAGGGTGATTTTTATTCTTCTGTTGGTAAAAGCGTTAGTACTCTGTTCTAATCCCCCATCTTTTGTTCTTTCACGGTCTTTTGGGCCCTTTGGCTGTCCCCTAAATGCGCGTGTGTGACAGCATATAACATAATACTTCACATCACATCACTCTTGAATTTTCCCTTGGGATTAATAAAGTATCTATCTATCTATCTATCTATCTATCTATCTATCTATCTATCTATCTATCTATCTATCTATCTATCTATCTATCTATCTATCTATCTATCTATCTATCTATCTATCTATCTATCTATCTATCTATCTATCTATCTATCAAACATATATGTATGTTTGTCAGGCTATTTTTTTCAATTATACAGTAAACCACCTGAAAAATAAAAAGCTCATAGTCAAAATTCCTCCTTTCAAATTCTATTCACCTGGGGCTTACTTATTTTTTCACAATCATAGTCTTCTAATTGAGAACATCTTAACAAAAATAAGAAAAGCATTTTTTTACAGTTATTTTTTCTGTATTTCCTGTAAAGAAATAATTTGTGTTGTAAAATGGTGGCACTGTTTTAAGATGGTGATGTCTCACATCCTCAGTATATTGTGTTTGTTTGAAACTGACTTAGGGGAGATTTGAGTGACAGAGAGTATGCTTCAGTGTGTTTGGGGTAGTCATAAAACAGTCAGAGGTGAGGTGTCTTGGCCCTTGTCCAAGCTGACACACATTTTCTTGCACTTAGCACAATCTGGTCTTTGGCATTGTCCAATTTCTTTCCTGCCCTGGGCTAGCAAAGGTATTCATACTCTGAAAGATATTTTTGATGAACCAAGCCTGCAGACATCCTAGTCTCTAAGATCTTTCTTCTTCTTTTACTTAAAACTTAGATCTATTTTTAAAGCTCGTGGATTCTAATCTCGTCTGTTCTTGCCTCCCATCTTCTGTCTAAATTCTAGGTGTCCCCTATCCAGAATCCAATGCCAAACTTATTCTTTGTAAGACATCCCACCACCTTTTATCAATTAAGTCCATTTTGCACAAAGATCTTTCCTCTGCTTCTTCTATATCATGAAATTTAGTTTTTAAAAATGTATCCTTAATATCAAGACATCCTAATTATCAACAAACTCAATTTAACTTTCTTCACCCTTTTAATATTCTCCTCCATGCAAACAATATACCTGGGGATTGTCCTCTGATCGTCACTGTTACCTTTGCTCCCTGAACATGCCAGGCATATTCATGTACATGTTTTGGGACATCCCTTCTGTGTTCAGATTTCAGTTTAGTGTGTCTGATTTTCTTACTTCTATTCTTGCTGCTAACACCTCTTTGCTTCCCCACATTGGTCGTCTTCTAGACTTTTCTTCACTTCATTTGTTTGTTATCCAGTAAATGCTGTTTGCTTTTGGGACAACTGAAGCCACATTTCACTTACCTCTGACTGGAAATCTTCTGATTGCTTTTCTCTGTCTGTAAATCTTCTTTTGGTAACACTTTAGGTACTGCAAAAATGTATCTATTACTCATTTACTCTTATGAAACAAGACCTTAACAATGGCTTGCATTGGTCTTCATAACACTTACAAAAGATCAGTAGATAGGCTATTCATCTCTGTGTAGTTTGGTATTTGATATTCTTATAAAATTTGTTCTGAATATGAAGCATTCACAGGTCATATATTGAAATATGCAATATCAAGAGAAATATGTCTCACTTAGGACACTTTTGACCATTCCAAGGTGAAGTTATTTTAGTAGGCCACATTGCACACAAAAAAGCAAAAGACGCCTTCGTTAAGGTCTTGAAGAAGGGGTCTGAATTGCCATGAAAGCTTGCATATTGTAATCATTTTAGTTAGCCAATAAAAGGTGTCATTTTGCTTGACTTCTCACTAAGAGGAAATGAGTAATAGATTTATTTTTGTCAGCAAGGATCAATAGCACAATAGGTGTTTTCCCAACGAAGGACCTTTGTTTTCAATGACCAATGAGTTCTTGTACGATGTAGATCCTGGGCCATTTCATGTGTTGCATTCCCACCACACAACAGGAACTGCAAACTTTATGCAAAATATGTAACATACTTATTGCTTTGATGTGGTGTATGGTGTGGTGCACAAGGGAAGCAGCTATGAAGAGTGATGTGATGTGAAGTGTTATACAGTACAATTAGGAGTTCAAGGGTAACCCTGCACTTTATTGCTTCAAAGTGATCGCTACCTCATTATACCGATTGTTAGTTCATTGCAGTGCATGGTGCAACGCACAAAGGAGGAAGCTATGAAGAGTGATACAGTGTGAAGTGCAGTGCTCTGTCTTCACCAATAACTCTCCAAAATCCATACTAATAGATTTGTAAGGTGCTGCAAGTGCTTATGGTCAACCAATCAGCACAAATCCTCACCCAGGCTCAACCCATGATAGTTCCCGGTTGAATAAAAAGTACGTAACCATGGGGAGCAGCTATTAAAAGTAGCAGAAACCACAACAGGACCGATTTCCTGTGGTGGGAATGCTATGAAAGTCCAAGAATTTCTAAAAACTCCCTGGTTCCTGAAAAAAAGTTCTAGTGGTGGGAAAGTGCCTCGAGATAAATGATCTGATATGGTACAGCTAGCGTGTGCATGTAATAATAATAAATATAGCACTTTTCTCAGTACTCAAAGCACTATCAACACAGGGAGAAACCATGAAGCGAACCCACAATCATCCACAGTCTCCTTACTGCAAAGCAGCAGCACTACCACTGCACCACCTGTGATGTATACTGCATGGTACTGGCCACAGGAGTAAGGGGTTGGTGATCCACATGAGCTCTTTTTCTTTTTTTGTTGTTGTTTTCAATTTACAGTATTGCAGAGTTTAAAGGTTGAATTTTGTTAAGAGGTGGACGGCGGGCACTGAGTATAGGGCTATTTTTTCAGTGCATATTAAAATGGTTTATGATTCTCTTTTAAATGCTATGTTTGTTGGCTTTTGGTCTGTTCACCTTTGTTGTTGTCTCCTAGAGGTACTATTTTGTAAAGTCCTGGATTATTATTCTTGTTTTGCTGTTTGAATTCTTTTTGTTGATAAACTGTAATATTCCGAGAAATATTGTTTTGTTATTTGGGTTAGGGGGTTTCTTATGGTTCCCACCTCTCAGTTGAGGTTTAAAAGGTCTGGTTTTGAGTTAAGGGAAAGACGTCTTTTGTGTTTTGGGGAATGCCTTACTTTGCGTTTCACACCTTAGAGAAAGGGACCAAGCAAAGCAAGCCATAGAAAGAAAATACTGTAGATGACGGACACAGAGTAACTCAGACCAGAATCAGATTCACATATTTTAAAGGTATCAAATAAAAAGGGTTGGAAAGGTCCAATTCTTTTTGCTTTGATTTCTGAGTGGACTATAAATGTAATTTATTATTATTATTATTATTATTATTATAGCATTAATGGAAACTTCGAGAAACATGTACAGTATTTTAATGCATTATTTGGTTCTTTTAACATCATCATAATGCATTTTTTTTCTCCAATTGCAACTTATTTTAATATTTAATGTCAAAAAGAAGATTCTATATAGATGCATATCTGTGTCTGAGATGATAAAATTGAAAAATAACAGAAAATGAGGAATGCATAGAGAAGTCCTGCAGGAAAATCTGCTTCATTCCATAAGAGACCAAAAAGATGATGACACAGTACGTATCACCCAGGTTCATGGCATTAAGACCAAAACGTTTTCAGATACCTGTCCCACTGAGAACAAGTAGAAGGAGTGAAAAAATGTTGTTTAATAAAAGTCATCATTCAGTATGAAGGAACTTGAGCAATACTGCAGAAAAACAATATCTATGCAGAGGCTAATTTCAAGTCCTTCATTTTCTTTTCTTTTAAGGAGTTGGGATCAATAAGAGAAGAAAAACCATTAGAATTTGCATCTTTTCAGCATATAAAACTTAATAAAAAAGTGGAGTTTAGTCCTCTGAGATATTCACATCTCTGAAGGGTTCAAGAATTGGTTTAAAGCCAGATTCAAATTCAGTCTAATAGGAGAAATGCATATATGCACTACACATGAAGTATATTTGTGATTTTTTACAGTATGGCAGTGTGTGGTTTTAATTGTAATTTTTGTCCTAAGGCGCCTGGCTACTGATTGGCTGAAATTCCTTTAAGCCTATAAATGGCAGTCACTACAGCTGGTATCCATCTGTACTGATTTGAAACAGTAAATGCGTGCAGCCTCTAAACATTTTTATACTTTAATGCTTCAGTACACACATGTGCAGTATAGAAAATAAACTTGAGGGTAACAGACAGTCAGAGGTCAGAGTCATTCTGCTAAGCTTCTCATTAGATGTGCTGCCAGTGGTGCTAGTATAGGTCTGCACCCCTGATTGTAACTGGCACATACCTAAACAGAGTGGACACACATCTGCTTTTATTGAATGAATATTTTTTTATTAGTTCAGTGCTTCCCAAACTCGTTCCTGAGGTCCCAGTGTGGCATCAGGTTTTTGTTCCAAACAGCTTCTGTTTTTAATTGGACTCCTGGGCTAATTAAGTGGTAAAATATATATATATATATATATATATATATATATATATTTTATTAAAATGTACCAAGCAGTTATATGAGAATGGTGTATTTTTTTCTTTTTTACAATATTTTCATCTTGATTTTCATTCTACATTTCCATTTGTTCTAATTGTTTAATTAATCCATTATTTACTAATTATAATAGTTGCAGCCTTTCATGATTCAGTGTTGTCTGCCTGGGTGTCTGTTCTGCTCGTTTTTAATTGTCATTAATAAGATACAACGAAGGGGAAAACTGCATGGAGAAAGGGCAAAATACAATGAAATCAACAAAAGAGAGTTAAGCATTTAGATCTATAACAAAAACAGAAATATATGTCTTATAAATGTAAAAATCATGCTGCTGTGCTTTTCTGAATGTAGAATAAGAGAAAAAAATACCAGCTAATTAAATGAGATCAGCATTATCAGGTGTTGTCACTGATTAGGAATCTGGTTGGAACAAAAACCTGTAGCCACAGGGGGTCCACAGGACCACCGTTGGGAACCCCTGTATTAGACAGTTTGAAAAGTGTGAGCCTGTCTATACTATTCATCCATCACTAATGTCAGGCTTATTGTTTTAAAAATGATGCTAAAACAAACTGTTATTTTGTTTAAGAAACCAGTATAAAAACACACCTTGGGGTGTCAACATGGACTCTGGGAAATGTTAAAATGAACCTGGTTGTTAAAAATGATGAACTTCCACTAGTAATATCAAACCAAAATAAAAACAACACATCTCCCCGTCTGTGCCATGATAACACTGCAAAGACATTCATAAACCAAGGATAAGCCAACAGCATCAGGCCCAAGGCAGGCAACAATTCATCACATAGAACAACATTCAGTCCATCAATTGTACTACAAATGCTCACCTAAATCTGGACTATTCTTCGATCTTAATTATCTCACTTATAATATTAATGATGTTTTATTGTGGTAATGTTAAGTTAACCAGATTATTTTATTTTTCTTTTTTACTACTCAACGAAATTTGTGTATTCATGCCTTTAAAATATGTATGGTTTAATCACTGTGCTATGCTACTCGTCTAAGACAGGCTGAAATCGAAGTAATTAATGTACACCTCAGCGTTAATGTTTGCAGTACATTATGCAATGCCTGTGTCTCTGTTATATGCCATTATGCATTATAGAATTCATAAAAGACGTTTTAATGCTTGTGATGCACCATCTGCTGGAATGACAAATGCATTACCTTTTTACTAAAACTGTTTGTAATCTGTTGGAATGACTGAGACAATTATCCTTTTATTACAGTGGGGTGTTTTACAGAAATTTCTGCATGTGCTCTGAGCCTGTGACCCATGAAAAGCACAACAAAAAAAAATAAACTCAATCAAACTGAACTGAATCAAACTTGGATGCAATATAAAATCTACTTATGTACTAAGGATGTCCAGCTCTACGTGATTAACTCTCTTTAATGCATGTTGTTTACAGTTAAAATTACCTTATGTCTCAATAACATTAGTATTTGAATGAATTCAAGGCAAGGTGCCACAGTGGTAGCGCTTCTACCTCGCAGTTAGGAGACCTGGGTTTGCATCCCAGGTCCTCCCTGCATGGAGTTTGCATGTTCTCCCCGTGTCTGCATGGGTTTCCTCCCACAGTCCAAAGACATGCAGGTTAGGTGGATTAGCGATTCTAAATTGTCCCTAGTGCGTGCTTGGTGTGTGTGTGTGTCCTGCAGTGGGTTGGTGCCCTGCCTGGGATTTGTTCCTGCCTTGCACCCTGTGCTGGCTGGGATTGGCTCCAGCAGACCCCCGTAACCCTGTGTTAGGATATAGCGGGTTGGAAAATGGATGGATGGATGATTTCAAACTTCTTATAAACTAAATTCTTACAAGACAGACTTGCTTCTTCTGGAATCTCTTGGGCAAATCAAATAGCTTTGTTTCTTTTTGTTAAAATATTTCATTGTGTCAAGTCTTTCTAATTGTGGCACAACTTTACTTTTAAATCTGTCAGAATTTATACCTTCAATGCATACTTCATTTTAAATTCACAACAGGTAATCCCTGTCTCTTCTTGTCCAATGATGAGCCATAGATAGAGATAGATAGATAGATAGATAGATAGATAGATAGATAGATAGATAGATAGATAGATAGATAGATAGATAGATAGATAGATAGATAGATAGATAGATAGATACTGTAGCATTGCAACATAAGATAATTGTTCTTCTCTTTAATGGTCACTGTCTTCGTGGGCTTTGCATATTCTCTTTTTTGTTTGTGTCTTTTTGTCTCCTTACTTCCCAAAGACATTTATCTTAGCCCAATAGGCAACTCAAAAATGGGCAAGAGAGTGAATGTGTCCTACAATGGACTGGTGCCATTTCCAGGGTTTTGTTTCACCTGCTCAGATAAACATCAGATTTCTTTCACTCTGAAATGGATAAAGCAGATCTGAGGTTGTAATGTTTTGCTATGTTACATGTAATAATATTATTACAACAGGATTTAAATGGAACTTGTAGTCATTAGAATGAAAATTCTATTTGATGACCTCTCAGTGTCCCTGGATCAAAAAACACTAACATGCTCCCCTATATTTGTGTGTTGTGCCCCAGTTACCTGTGCAATGCAGGACTTTGATTGCATTCCTTTATTTAGGTTAAGACCCTAATACTGAACTTGTGTCTTATCACAATTAGTGTATGTACATTATGTGCTATTAAGCTATTAGTTGGGATTGTATTACCAAATGAGTGCTTATAGTTCAGGGGTACTCAACTCTGGTCCTGGAGGTTCTCAGTGGCTGCAGGTTTTTGCTTTAATCAGTTTTTTAATTAGAACCCATTTATTTACTGTTAAAGCAATATCTTATTTTTTGTTAACTTGTTTATTATGATTCAGAACCCTTAATTGCCTATCTTTGCTTTAAACAGCTGAATTTTGGTTTTAATTGATTGCCTGTTTTCTTAACTAGCCATCAGTTAATAAGGAGGTGCAAATGACAAAGGATCCACAAGCACTCCAGATAACTTTCTTCCAGGTAAACATGACTATATAGTCATAGATGGCACACTTTGGCTGACATCTCATTTGGGATGAATGGCTCCTTACCTGGAGGCCTATATCATGGAAGAAGAAGGACAGATGGGATCCTGACTGGGATGGTTAGTGGCATCTTTCCCAGCTAGGAGATCATTATAAGGTAAGGACAGAGGTAGATTGTCTCCCAGAGCCATGTGTTCCCACAGTACATTTCCTAGTGATATCCTTCTGGTATGGCTCCTGGTTGAACACCCACAAGGCTGCATTGATGTTGCAGCCATTTTGGGGTTCTTGGGTGCCACTAGGGGGAGCTGCAAAAGGCATGTTCTTCTGACACAGGGAAGTGCAATGTGGTAGTACCGGATGTTCTCCAGGTCTGGTATAAAGGAAGCTGCTCCACTTTACTCAGGAGAGTTGGAGTCATGTGGAAGAAGACAAAGCTCACCTGGAATGATTGGAGGAGAAAAGACAGAAGAGAATATGCTTGGCAGCAGATTGAGATAGAAGCCTTTGTGAAGGTATTTTGTTTAATAAAATACTCTATTTGAACAAAGGACTCATGTCTGTGAGGTGGTGGTTACAATATGCATCATTAAGTATGCATCATGCTAATAAAATTTTTTGAAGTAAATGAGAGAGAAAGGAATAGCCAAAAGGTACAAATCTGTTCTGGTCCACAAAATATATGGATAATGTTCTCAGAAAATTTAAAATGAAGACCATGTTATTCCAGCACTAACTTGAAGACAATCAGACCTGAAAGTAGTGGTTTGGATGTGTGTTTCCAGAGTGTGTGTCAGCATAGCTTTACTCCGTATTCACAGATTCAGATGACAGGTTCATCCTAGTACTTTATTTTCAAGGAAATGATCCTGCGGCTAACTCTGTCTTATTAGCAATTCAACTTATAAGAAAAGATGGTTGAATTATAATTATTCTTTTGATACTGTTTCAGATCTTTAGAATATACCTTAAATTAAAACAGCTAATGTTATGATTAGGTGCTTTATCAATTTTTTTTAGCTTTCCTTGAGATTTTACTAAAATTTCCCATTGCAGAATAATGTTTTGAAGATGAAAAAAAATCAGTTTTTAACATTCGTTTTATGCCTTAGATTATTTTTCACAATTTTCAAATTTTTTTTACACTCTCTTGTGAAGCCATTTTGTTTACTTTTGGATGCTGCCATTTTGTGGATTTTTTGTTGATGGTTGCTATGTGGTTGTTAGGCAAGGTCAGCTGGGAGTGTAGTGGAAAAGTCAACATCACACACTTCCTAGTTGTCTGAGATTGCGGGTAACACTTTCAAGAGGCTAATAAGAGTGATTTGTCTTTACTTATTTTTTGGTAATGCTTCTCTGCATGTACATTCCTAAGAATTTTGATTGATTTTTTTCAGAGTTAGAAGGCACTATTTATTGACTTATTGGTACTTATTGGCATGGTGTTTTGAAGGCATTTCATCTCCTGATCTTTCTTTCAAAAAAATTATACAGTTTCTGCCTGTTGCTTTGGGGGTCAGAACAGCTAAACATTTAAATGGGAAACAAATAAAACAGAATTAGGTAAATCCATTTAAGTTTTTGTTTTCCTTTTGCACAGACAAGTTCAGAAGAGTATCATAAGAACATAAGAAATTTGACAAACGAGAAAAGACCATTCAGTCCATCAGGCGTGTTTGTTTAGCTAATAGCTAAGCTGTTACCAGTATATCTCATCCACGTACTTCTAAAAGATTAAGCAGAGTTAAGCAAAGGTTAAGTAAAGATAAAAAGTTTCAGCATGATTTCAAACCTCTTATCCTATAAGAAAAATATCTTAGCTCCATTTCTTTTTATGAGGGAAGATATAGTTAATAAAACAGAAACATGCAATTCTCTTCCTGAAGAAATCCCAAAGGAATGTTCACACATTCTTACATAATTCACCTACTTTCTGGCACTTTTAAACTGATAAAAAATGTAAAAGTCATAAGAAGACCTTTCTTGTGGTCCACTTGAATCCCGGATGTTAAGGCTTAAACTAAGGCATGTTTTCATTCCGAAAGATTTTGTTGTCACTTTTCTATGGTTTCTTTTATGCTTAGTCTACCACGTGATTGAGGCACTGTGGTGTTCAAATGAAGGTGGGAGCCCCAGCTGTCCATGTGACCGACTGCATTGAATGCTCTGGGAGAAAAACAACAAGGAATGACTTACATTGTAGGTAGAATGTCCAATGGGGACTGAGTGGTCTTTAAGTCTTGGAACCCCTGCAGATTTTGTTTATTTCCCCAACTTTTTATTTTGTTATTTTTATTATTTGTGAATTTTTATTTTTTTTATTACATTTTTATTAAATGTGAATTTCCCCTTGGGATTAATAAAGTATCTATCTATCTATCTATCTATCTATCTATCTATCTATCTATCTATCTATCTATCTATCTATCTATCTATCTATCTATCTATCTATCTATCTATCTATCTATCTATCTATCTTATTTTTATTTCCTTTCCTCCCAGCCATCAGATCTTATCACTTGGGTGATCTTTAGAACAGTCCTCACAGGTGGCGCAGTGGTAGTGCTTGCTGCTTTGCAGTAAGGAGACTGTGGAAGATTGTGGGTTCGCTTCCCAGTTCCTCCCTGTGTGGATAGTGCTTTGAGTACTGAGAAAAGCACTATATAAATGTAATGAATTATTATTACAATCTATAGAATACGATATTATATATATGGACACTACTCCTACTACTCTTACTTACCACTAATTATATGTCTATGTTATTTACTGTAAACTGAAATTGATTGATTTTTTATTAGTTATCCATTATTATTCTTGCCTAATTTAATTTATATTTCTTTTCTTGCAACTATTTCTTTGACAACTTGTAAAGCACTTTGAGCTAAATCTTCTGCATGAAAATGTGTTATAGAAATAAATGTTGTTTTACTGTTGATTGCTAATTGGGAATCATTCATGCACACATCTGTTTGTGAATTTTATAATAAATGTACTATGCTGAATGTTTATAATCATAAAATATCTTAAAATTTAACTTAATTAAAAGGTTGCCCACAGCAAGGTGTCTAATGCATAATTTAATTGATAGTATAAACATAAAGTTTCAGATACAACACTATGCAAGCTTTCGAGGCAACTCAGGCCCCTTCTTCAGGCAAGGTGTACATGATGATTACATCTTGTCTGATGAAGACCCTGAGTTTCCTTGAAAGCTTGCATATTGTAATCTTTGTTAGTTAACCAATAAAAGGTGTCATCTTGCTTGACTTCTCACTGCCTTCATAAAAGCTAACACAGTACAACACCCTAGCACTACTAGATACAACACTCAAATTTCTATATAAATGTTGAGATTATTTTGTTGTCTACCTGGTAGTTCTGATGATTTTCACTATATAGCTATTGTGAAATGAGTAATGTTTGCACTGCCATATCTGTGTGTTCCAAGATGTCTAGAGGACATTACTGCTGAAGTCTTCCTATTTAAGGAACAACTTCAGTTGTAGAATTACAGGTGTTTCTCTTTTTAAGGAAGGAGTCCATGACCAACCCAGGAATCTTAAACTTCTAATCTCTTCGTTAGAAATCTGATAAAGTTGTGAACTATGGTGCATAATAATCTAGATGTAGCTACCTGAGACCAATTAGAAATCTACAGATTCCAAGCATGAAGTTCTCATGCAGTTTCACTTTGGGCAAAAGGCTGTGCTCTCTATCAAGAACATCTGCTGTAGGATGCTGACATGGAAGCTAGATCTCTAAATTACAAAAGTCAATAATATCACTCAGCGAGTGGGACCAGTCAGTTATAGGCTGGCATTTTCAGGTATTGTAAGGTAGCCTTTGGGTTTTTGTCCTCTCTTTTCACCTACTGGATTGTAAGTAGAACATCTGAAAACATAATGCAAATAATTTGTCAATTCACATCATCACGGGGGAACGCTTTGTGTCCTGGAAGAGATTTAAATAGATTAACATTTTGTAAGGAATTTGCATAGCTTGCTTCCACAATTAGCCTAAGTAAATGTATTTGGTAGCAGTGTTATTTGGTGGGGTTCTCTCTGAATCCTGTGCATGCATATGTAGTTTGTGTGGAGGCTAAAATAATGACTGAATTTTGCCTTTTATGCTTTTGCACTTTAATTGTGGCATGCCACATGAACCAGAAATAACATAGTTTTAAGTTCACAGCTGCAGAATTTGGGAATACTACTATAAAACCACTGCATTTTAAATTAGAAGTGCTTGAACCAAGATTTTGATTAAGAAAACAGCTATTTGGGAGAGTTTTGGATCTGGTTTTCCAGAAGCTAAATCTTGGATTTGGATTTTTTTTGGTCTTGACTGCTTGAAGGGAGAAGTGGGGTCACAAGCAATGAAATAACAAAAATGGGTTGTTGTTTCTAGGGGGCATCACATAGACGGCAGCAGGGTGACAGTGTGTGCTATACATGCCTCCTTGCTACACATTGGAAAGGTCAAGTAACTGGGGTCAAAAGCACTGCATGACCTGGTGTTACCAGAGGGAGCTCTAAGCATATGGCCACAGTGTTTCTGTATAGCCTAAACGATAATAAAAGTACCTGGCAATTCAATATGGCCTAATCTAACCATGACAGAAGACATGCTATAGTACTAAAAAAGTTTCATTCAGCCTAAAAAAACCCCAAACTTTTCCATTTTAGTTTCAGGATTGTATAATAATAACTGAGAGAAGTGAAGTATAATTAGTAATTAAATTCCGCAAACCCACATAGTAGCAGAGGTAGAAATATAATGGTCCTATTCAAAGGAGTGACATGTCATAGGAGTAACATAACAAAGGAGTGAAACCTCAGATATAAATTTCAAAGGAGTGACAACCATCCAACCAACCATCCAAGTGGTAGCAACGATTTTTTTTGGCGAGCGTATTTTCAGTTGTGTGTGGTAGGTGACTCAAATAAAATGTCACTCCTTTAATACGGTATTTATGTCACTCCTTTGATTATGTCACTCCTATGAAGTGTCACTTCTTCGATACAGACCCAAAATATAAACATCAAGAAATCAGACAGTGTAAGCTCTTTAATGAGAATTATTATTTTTTTCTGATCATAATCCTGGTGTAATACACTTATCTGTAAACAGGCTTTACTCCAAGAGTTACCCTAAATCTTAAAGTCCTGAATGTGCTCTGAAGATGCATGTGCATGTAAACTAGCCCTTGTTTACCTTCATTCAAAATTTGCATTGCAGTTGAAAACAAAGCGACTGACAGAGCCAATGCAAATTGCTGATTAGTCCAGTAGTAACACTTTGCATGTTTAAATTTGCATCCCATCTGTTCAAGTGTAAAAATGATCATTTCATATATCTCTGTGTCTGTGTGCATGTGAGCACAACGAGGCGGCATTAAATATTTACACATTTTTTAAAGAATATTATAACAATATGTATTGCTGTGTTGCTATTAAAAGTTTGTTTTATGTACACTTCATAATTGAGGTACTGCAGACAAATTCTTATTGCCTTCTTTTTCCACTGCAACTTTACAGACATTACACTAGACATTCTTTATATGAGATCTTGATATTTTTCAGGGTAAATGTAAGCTTCTTCTTCTTGTTCTTTTGGCTGCTCCCTTAGGGGTTGCCACAGCGGATCATCTTTTTTCCATATCTTCCTGTCCTCTACATCTGGCTCTGTTACACCCACCACCTGCATGTCAACCTTCTCTTAGGCCTTCCTCTTTTCCTCTTGCCTGGCAGCTCCATCCTTAGCATCATTTTCCCAATATACCCAGCATCTCTCCTCTGCACATGTCTAAACCAAGGCAATGTTGCCTCTCTAACTTTGTCTCCCAACCGTCCAACCTGAGCCGACCCTCTAATGTCCTCATTTCTAATCCTATCCATCCAATGCATATCTTAACATCCTTAAGTCTGCTCTCTCCAGCTCTGTCTCCTGCTTTCTGGTCAATGCCACTTTCTCCAACCCATATAACGTAGCTGGTCTCACTATCGTCCTGTAGATCTTCCCTTTCACTCTTGGTAATACCAGCAAAATAAAACTTAAGCTCACTTTGAACATGATGGCATCACAAGTATGCAGGTAGAGAACCACAGAGAATCTACACTTATGGGAGGTCATCTGTTGAGAGTAATGGAATTCTGCTTCCGTACTGACTATTGCAAACATTAAAATAACAAAAAATATTTCCAGATTTTTCAGAGTAGCTATCAGTGTTGTGGGCAAAAGATTTCATAAAATTCACAAAACAGGCAATTCATGCACAAAGAAACAAATCTTTATATATATATATAGTATTATTAGTATTTGTACTAGGACATTTTTTTTTAATTTAGTAATCCCAATTCAAGGTTTTGTGCATTGGGTGCAAGGTAGTCAGCAACTCTGGACAAGGTGTCAGCTTATTGAAGTTCACATGCTCCCAGACAGGACCAGTTTGGACTCACTAAGCAATGTAGTAATTACACCTTTGAGATGTAGGATAAGATGTTCTTAAATGTAAGGGCATATTTCAGTCATATGAAGTTGTCATTGTCTGCCTATGGAAAATTTCTTTTCAGAGTGAAACTGTTAGAATCTAGTCCATGAATATATGTGTATATACATTGTCAAACACACAGGGTGAGTGTCTTAAGGGGACTGGTTAATATGCGAGACGGGGAAGGTGGGCAGAGTGACACATTCTCTTATACAATTTCCGCTTTCACTCCTAGACTGGAGCAATGGGGTTGTGGCCATACTTATCTTCCCTGCAGAAAGAAAAGAAGACAACACAGTCCTGAGAGTAATGTTATGAACTGCCATTTGCAAATTAAATTTCATGTCCCTCTTTATTTTCCCCTTTTTGCCTAAAAAGGTTATATGTGATGTTTGAGCTAAGAGCCCAAACTTTTTACTTCACTGTGTGCTTTTGTTTACATCATATACACTATGTTTGCACATAGTGCATAATGTTTTATTATGTTTCAAAGTTATATTTTGCATTTATGTTGCATTTTTTATACTATTTGCAATTATTTTTTCATACAGTGTGTAAATAATTATATTCTGTTATTCTGTTTTTAATTGTTAATTATCTTCTTTTAATCTTTTTGTTATGGTGAGAACCTGCGGTACCTTAAACTATTTAAATCTTAGAAGGCCACAGCACTAGTGCAGTGGCATTAGCTTTAAGCTGTGTCATTCTGTTCCCATTTTGTGTTTTTTGTAAGTTTAGCAGTCTTTCAACCTTTGTTTTTGGCTTTTCAGGTTACTTGCTTTGTTATTTAGGATTGTGTTATTGGGTTTACATATTTTAGCTTAGTTATTATTTATAGATCATTTTGTGGTACATTTGAATTTTGAATTTCAGAATTTAGTCTTTTTATTGAATTAAAATTTTGAATGTAGTATTTTGCATTTGGTGGTGTCTTCTTATTGTTACAGTTTGTGACCAGCAATGGTACCAGAACCTATAAGGTGAATTACTGGCCCATGCTGTCACTCAGATGGAACAGGGAAAGGGAGAGATACCTTAGAGGCCTACCATTTAAAGGACAACTAAAGGCTCAGATAGGCTGAAACACTAGAGAGCCAGTACAGCCTAGCCAAATAGCACAGGAGAAAATGGAAATCCACCAGGACTTTGGATTTTTTTCCAGAAGTAGCCCTTGGATAGGGATGATACTTTCTTATGGTCAAAAGCTCTCCAGAGTTCAGATTAGGGATGAAAACAGACACTTAACTGGTGGATTGAGGGAGATAGAGAGAGAGAGAAAGAGGAGAAGATGGGAGGCATAAAGGGAAGTGCTTTGGTGTGGTAACATGGAGGATGTTCACCTCATCTGATAGACAGCATTTCAAGACTGATATATCCAGGCCTAGTGGTGATGGGGCTTTTTTGTTGTCCTGTTCTGATTAGTTGTATTTTGTCTTCTTCCTTTTGCGTTTCTCCTCCTTGAGACTTTTTCAAAAAAAGGTGGCACATTTGTGTACCTTCTTGGAGTATTTCTGGGTGCAAAATGCTTGCCTTTTTGTCAGAACCAGGTAAATATACATTTAGAGTGATTGGATATGTACCATTCAGCATTCAGATTTTTGCTGTGTTCATTTTTTCTCAATGCCAAGTTCAAACAGAATATTTATGTTCAGCACACATTGCTGTATATGGGAACAAATTAACTGTTATTTATATCTTACTATTAATTTCCTAATTAATTTTATTAGTTACAGACCATCAGTATGCTTTCAATATAACATCTTGTGATAAGAGGTCCATGGTGCAGTGTATATTTGTAAAGAATCTAGGTGGATTTGCCCCCTGCTCGCTTAACCCTAATGCCCCCCCCCTCCCCCAGCCTGTGCTACACGCCAGCCACTTTGCATCTCTGCCACTCTGAACACACACCAAGGCGATGCGGTCACTCCTCTGAAAACCCCTCTTAAACTGTGATACAATGGGGAAACAAATTGTTTTTTTTTACCTCCTCTTTGCTCGATCATCTGCTGGATTGCTGCTGCTGCCGTGCTGCATGATCTGCATCTGGCACGGCGCTTCAGACATTTAAAAGCCTGTACAGTAGCTGTTCTTTTGTCTCACTGCCTTGTCTCTCTCTTCTCCCCCAGACATCATCTGCTCCTGTTATGGGGTCCCGCTCCCGACGTGCCCATATGAAGAGGAAAATTTTCTATTCTTTTAATTGAGTGACGGAACTGTCCCCTCTGACTACACAGGGAGCTCGATTCACTCCTGAAAGAGACTTATGTTTGTTTGAAGTGTCTGAATAACGTTTCTGTCTCTAAAATCTCCTGTGCATCTGTGCAACTCTGTGACTCAAGTGTGACAGTGTATATAGATTTCACTTTCACCAAACAACAAATCTTTTAATTCTCCTGGATACGCCTCTTCATTGGGAAGAAACACTACTTTTCTCTGACCTAAAGTTTAAATCCAAACAATATATTCAATCTCTTTTGCTGAGTAATAATTTCCATTTGTTTGCACTAATGCGATCTTTACTATCATTTTTTGGAGACTTTTGAATTTTCGTACTTCCATTATAGCTAACCTGCTCTGCATGTGTATCGCGCCGACGTTTTTGAATTCTTTATAACGTTCTACTTTGTCATCTACTCTTTGTCTCGTGGGATGTGAAAGTGTCTCTCTGAGAAAGTCACATCTCGTCTCTCTGAAAGTCTCATCTTGTCCCAAGATTTTTTTGTTATAGAGAGATAATCATTTCCTGAGAGCAGACTAAGGGCAGGTGCAGGTGTGCACATGATGGCTCCACCCCGGGGTTGATTGTAGTGCTTGGCTGATCACACAATCACGTGAAAATGTGAGCAGATCAGTCAGGTACCTTATTCATACCTCAGTGTGAGTGGAGGGTGCAGATATACAGTATAAAGGAGCCTTTATGGCATGGCAAAGGTATAGGAGACAGAACAAAAAAGAACAGAAACAAGGAGAGAAAGACAGAAGAACAGAGAAAGAAACGGAGAGATAGACAGGATTGGGAGAACCCATGCAGACAGGAATGGAGTCAGGTAGCTGGGGGCGAGCCTCAGTGAGAGGAGCCTAGGGCTGATGAAGGTGCGCTCCAATTGAGCAATGATGGGGAGTAGTAGTGCCCTGTTATGTGGTGTCTCTCACAGACACCAAAGGACTAGTGATGAGAGATGTGTGTGTTGCTTGGCACAGCACCCCATATGGATGTTGAAGGCCTTGAAGTGGGAACCCAAGCCAGGAATTCAGGGTTAACTGCACCTGTCAGCGGGCATGTCCTCTTATTTTGAAGGTTTATTTAAGGTCATTTGTTGCACTGCATTTTCCTCAGCTCATCTTGGTTCATGACATTTTCAATAGTTTTGTGAGGGTCTGCTGGGAACGTCTGGCAGAGCCCCCTGTCAGAAGTAGCTTCAACTCCCACCTCCGGCAGAACTTCGACCACATCCCGAGGGAGGTGGGGGACATTGAGTCCGAATGGGCCATGTTCCGTGCCTCTATTGTTGAGGCAGCTGACCGGAGCTGTGGCCATAAGGTGGTCGGTGCCTGTCGTGGCGGCAATCCCCGAACCCGTTGGTGGACACCGGCGATGAAGGATGCCGTCAAGCTGAAGAAGGAGTCCTACAGGACCCTTTTGTCCTGTGGGACCCTGGAGGCAGCTGATAGGTACCGGCAGGCCAAGCGGAATGCGGCTTTGGTGGTTGCTGAGGCAAAAACTCGGGCGTCGGAGGAGTTTGGGGAGGCCATGGAGAATGACTTTCGGACGGCTTCGAGGAGATTCTGGTCGACCATCCGCCGTCTCAGGAAGGGGAAGCAGTGCAGTGTCAACACTGTATATGGTGGGGATGGTGCACTGCTGACCTCGACTCGGGACGTTGTGCGTCGGTGGGGGGAGTACTTCGAAGACCTCCTCAATCCCATTAACATGCCTTCCAATGAGGAAGCAGAGCCTGGGGACTCAGAGGTGGGCTCCCCCATCTCTGGGACTGAGGTCAGAGGTGGTCAAAAAACTCCTTGGTGGCAGGGCCCCGGGGGTGGATGAGATACGCCCGGAGTTCCTCAAGACTCTGGATGTTGTAGGACTGTCTTGGTTGACACGCCTCTGCAACATCGCATGGACATCAGGGACAGTGCCTCTGGATTGGCAGACCAGGGTGGTGGTCCCCCTCTTTAAGAAAGGGGATCGGAGAGTTTGTTCCAACTACAGAGGGATCACACTCCTCAGCCTCCCTGGAAAAGTCTATTCAGGGGTCCTGGAGAGGAGGGTCCGTCGGATAGTCGAGCCTCGGATTCAGGAGGAACAGTGTGGTTTTCGTCCTGGTCGCGGAACAGTGGACCAGCTCTATACCCTTAGCAGGGTCCTGGAGGGTGCATGGGAGTTTGCCCAACCAGTCTACATGTGTTTTGTGGACTTGGAAAAGGCATTCGACCATGTTCCTCAGGGAATCCTGTGGGGGGTACTCCGAGAGTATGGGGTACCGGCCCCCTTGATAAGGGCTGTTCGGTCCCTGTACGATCGTTGCCAGAGCCTGGTCCGCATTGCCGGCAGTAAGTCGAACCCGTTTCCAGTGAGAGTTGGACTCCGCCAGGGCTGCCCTTTGTCACCGATTCTGTTCATAACTTTTATGGACAGAATTTCTAGGCGCAGCCAGGGCGTTGAGGGGGTCCGGTTTGGTGGGCTCAGGATTGGGTCACTGCTTTTTGCAGATGATGTTGTCCTGTTTGCTTCATCAGGCCGTGATCTTCAGCTCTCTCTGGATCGGTTCACAGCCGAGTGTGAAGCGGCTGGGATGAGAATCAGCACCTCCAAATCCGAGACCATGGTCCTCAGCCGGAAAAGGGTGGAGTGCCCTCTCAGGGTTGGTAGCGAGATCCTGCCCCAAGTGGAGGAGTTCAAGTATCTCGGGGTCTTGTTCACGAGTGAGGGAAGAATGGAGCGTGAGATCGACAGGCGGATCGGTGCGGCATCCGCAGTAATGCGGGCTCTGCATCGGTCTGTCGTGGTGAAAAAGGAGCTGAGCTGCAAGGCGAAGCTCTCAATTTACCAGTCGATCTATGTTCCTACCCTCACCTATGGTCATGAGCTATGGGTAATGACCGAAAGAACGAGATCGCGAATACAAGCGGCTGAAATGAGTTTCCTCCGCAGGGTGTCTGGACTTTCCCTTAAAGATAGGGTGAGAAGCTCAGTCATCCGGGAGGGGCTCAGAGTAGAGCCGCTGCTCCTCCGCATCGAGAGGAGTCAGATGAGGTGGCTCGGGCATCTGATCAGGATGCCTCCTGGACGCCTCCCTGGTGAGGTGTTCCGGGCACGTCCAACCGGGAGGAGGCCCCGGGGAAGACCCAGGACACGCTGGAGGGACTATGTCTCCCGGCTGGCCTGGGAACGCCTTGGGATTCTCCCGGAAGAGCTAGAAGAAGTGGCCGGGGAGAGGGAAGTCTGGGCATCTCTTCTCAAGCTGCTGCCCCCGCGACCCGACCTCGGATAAGTGGGAGACAATGGATGGATGGATGGATGGATGGTTCACAGGTACTTAAAGGTAATAACTCTTTCAAGTTGACATCCATTGAAGACCAATGGTTGTACGTTTCAGCATTCTTTCTGAAGTCAATGAGCAGCTCTTTTGTTTTCCTCACATTAATTGGAGTTTCTATTCCTGGCACCACCTCTGCATCCTTTTAGCCTCTTCCACAAAATGAGGCACATTTTTAGAGGTGTCAATCAGTGCTGTACAATCTGCAAACGTGGCAGCTAAACAATTGCTGTCAGATCCACTCAAGCTTTTAGTATAGATAAAGAGCATAGGGACGATCATTGTGCCTTGTGGAGCTCCTATCTATTTATAATGGACTATAGAATTCTAATTATCAACCTTCACCAACTTCTCCCTGTTAAAGAGAAAATCCATAATCCATATGAACATTTAGGGGCCCACTTGTACCTCCATAGTTTATTGCTGGGGATATCAGGCTTCATGCTGTTAAAGGCTAAAGTTAAGTCAATAAACAGTATTCTCACAAATGTATAACTGGTATGGAGAACAGTCACAACAGCATCCTCTACTGAGCAGTTCTGTCTATATGCAATCTGCAATGGATCCAAAGAGGAGCTAACCTTTAATGTAAAGCAAGCAAGAAACAGCTGCTCCAGATATTTTGCTAAGAGTTTTGTAAGGGCCAATGCACAATAATCATTTAATTTAATTGGAATCAAATGATTTTTTGGAATTAGCTGATTTTCAGAGCTGTTCCAAAGCTTTGGCAATCTGTGCTCTTTGAAGGAAAATTTGAAAAGTTGACGCAGGATTCTTGAGAGCTCTCCAGAACATTTTTAGGGATCTTTCCCATAATTAGATCACTTCATGGAACTTTATGAGGCTTCACCTTCCTCAGAAATTTTCTCGCCTTCCCTTCAGCAAACCCTAACCCTAAGCCTAACCTAACCTAACACCATTCAGTGAAAGAAATTGGAAGCTTGATTGACGCTCTTCACTGGAGCTTTGTGCTTCCTGCTTTTGCAAAATTCTTTTGTCAAATTTCCTTCTGTGTTTTAAATTTTTATATTTACTTGAGATTTTGAAATTTTTGCATTTAATATTTGATTAATACTGTATTTTGGAACATATAATTACTAAATACTGAAGTTGTCTTTTATTACGTCATGGCTCTCACTTTATCAGCTTATCTTGTTATGTACTCCAATCAGTTTTTACATGGTGGCTAGTTATGCTTGTAGTGTGGCACCTTGGCATTTCCCTACAGGGAAGCAGATCCTGATGGCTTGTGTTGTGTGCAGTCCCAGCAGGAAGTGAACAGTAACAAAGATAAGACAAGCAAGATTGATGAGGATAAAGGCTGTGTCATTAAGAAAGACGATGGGATTTAACTGAGTCACCTCCTTTACCCGATACACAAAAAACAAGTCAAGGAATCACTATGTTCATTAAATCCACTAGAGCTATGGTCACTGTGGAGCGACATGCTCTAAACACACATTTGGTCTCGAGAAAAGTAATTTTTCTTTCATCTGTATGTTATATTTCAGGCAGAGTTCCCCCTATGGCTTAGAGTTAAATTCTTGTTTTGTCTTTTTTGTTCATTTTTAAATTAGTTTATTTATGGTACTCTTCCTTTTGTTAAACATTTGTTTCATTCCTTATACCTTTTGTGGTGTGTCTTGTGTTTTGTGGGCTGTTCCCCAAGAGGCGAGGACTCCTGCCATCACCACAACAAACTTCCCTCAGCCCTATAAAGCTGAGTACAACCTACAGTCCCCTGTGGTTCATTGAAATGCACTTGGGCATTGGTGAGTGTTTCTTTGAGCATTTAGCTGTGCTTTTTGTGATTTATTGGATATTTGACTTTATGTTCTGTTCTTGACTTCACTTTCTGTATTCTGTATTTTGACCTTGTTTGCTGGCATGTCTTGTGTTCAGGAAATTGCCTTTTGTGCCCCACAGAGCTTACTTTGTGTTCAGTTTGTTTTGTGAAGAATAGATTTTATTTTCTAAACATACCAAGTTTTTGCCATTGTCACTAGCTTGGGTTTTGATAATTTTCCCCTCTAGTAGGCATTTTGAGTAAAGTCAAGACTTGGTGTGCTTTGGGAACTGTCCGAGTTCATAACTCTGTGTTGACTACTTATTTTTGAGTATGGAAAAATAAACATTAAAAAGAGAATAAGTAAATTACCATATATACTCGCGTTCAAGTTCTCCCACAGATAAGTTGCGGCTTGATTTTACTGTTCAGTTTTCGGTATTTTATTATGTTGGTCGTATAAGTCGAATGCAGAAAACTCATGCTATTGGTCCAACTAAAACCCACCTGAGAGAGTAACCATGGAGCACACTGCCTTTTTTTTCTATGTATTGTGCCTACGTGACCACATGGTAATACCCAAACTATTCCAAAGCAACGTTTGCACTGTTTTGTGATTTTTGTATCTCACACCCTCAGGCACCTTTATTGTAAGAGCATCTCTTATCTACGATGGAATGTTTGATCAGAAGAACATCTGAAGTTGGTTTTAAGTAAAAAGTCGTTGAAGTGGTGAAAAAAATTGGTAACTGAGCTGCTGCAACAAAATTTGATGTGTCTGAGAAACTGGTATGAGATTGGAGGAAGGAAGAAGATGTAAAAAAAAAAAATGTAACTGTCGTATTTTTGAATGGGCGTATGAGTCGGTCTGATTTTGTGATTGGTTTTTCAGGTTTCAAGACCCAACTTATATGCAAGAATGTATGGTAGTTAACATTAAAATGTGATATTTTATATTGTAAAGCTGAGTAAAGATACAGGAAACGTAAAGTAGCTCCCATTTTCTTTAGGCAGGAAAGCCAGATAGAAGAACATGTTGCAAAGGAAAAAACTGCTTTATAAGGCATATAAGACTAATGACTGCAAAGTGAATCGTAGAGTGTATGAGAACATGAGGGCAACCATTAAGAAGGATATCAGGGAGGCTAAAAGACAGTTGGAGAGGAATATAGCAGATAAGGCGAAAGATGACCCTAAGAGATTCTTTTAGTATTTTAGTAGTAAAAGAACAGTCAAGGAGGAGGTCAAGTGCATCAGAAATAGTAAAGGGGAATTAAAAGATACAGACAGTGAAATAGCGGATGCCCTAAACTTACATTTTTCTGAGGTGTTTACAAGTGAGCAAGTAGATAACATCTCAGAGGTAACAGGGACTACTAAGGAGGTACTGAGGGATTTGGAAATTGTAGAGGTTAGAAGTGCTGCTCAGATTAAATAAACTGAAATCAAACAAATCACCAGGACCAGATAATATTTACCCTTGAGTTCTTAAGGAGGCTAGTGAGTACATATATAAACCCTTGACACATATTTTTAGGAAGTCACTTCGCACTGGAGAGATTCTGAAGGACTGGAAAATGGCAAATATCATCCCATTATATTAAAAGGGTGACAGATCACATTCAAGCAACTATAGGCCAGTAAGCTTAACATGCATCACAGGAAAATTAATGGAAGGAATTATTAAGGATAAGATTGAGCAACACCTGGCAAGGACAGGAGTTATTCTGAACAGTCAACATGGGTTCAGAAGAGGGAGGTCGTGTTTTACTAACATGCTGGAATTCTATGAGGAGGCAACAAAAGGATACGATCAGTATCAAGTAGAGCATATGATATTATTTATCTTGACTTTCAGAAAGCATTTGATAAGGTGCCGCATGAGAGGTTGGGCATCAAATTAAAAGAAGTGGGAGTTCAGGGTGATGTTTTTAGATGGGTGCAGAATTGGCTCAGACACAGGAAGCAGAGGGTGATGGTGCGAGGAACCTCATCAGAACTGGTCGATGTTAAGAGTGGTGTTCCACAGGGGTCAGTGCTATTTTTAATATATATAAATGATTTAGATAGGAATATAAGTAACAAGCTGGTTAAGTTTGCAGATGATACCAAGATAGGTGAATTAGCAGATAATTTGGAATCCGTTATATCATTACAGAAGGACTTGGATAGCATACAGGCTTGGACAGATTTGTGGCAGATGAAATTTAATGTCAGTAAATGTAAAGCATTACACATAGGAAGTAAAAATGTTAGGTCTGAATACACAATGGGCGGTTGGAAAATTGAGAGTACACCTTATGAGAAGGATTTAGGAGTCATAATGGACTCTAAGCTATCAACTTCCTGACAGTGTTCGGAAGCCTTTAGGAAGGCTAACAGAATGTTAGGTTATATAGCATGAAGTGTGGAGTACAAGTCCAAGGAGGTTATGCTCAACCTTTATAACACACTGGTGAGGATTCATCTTGAGTACTGTGTGCAGTTTTGGTCTCCAGGCTACAAAAAGGACATCGCAGCACTAGAAAAGGTCCAGAGAAGAGCGACTAGGCTGATTCCAGGAATACAGGGGTTGAATTATGAGGAAAGATTAAAAGGGCTAAGCCTATACAGTTTAAGAAAAAGAAGATTAAGAGGTGTCATGATTAAATTGTTTAAAATTATGAAGGGAATTTGTACAGTGGATCGAGACTGTTATTTTAAAATGAGTTCATCAAGAACACGGGGACACAGTTGGAAACTTGTTAAAGGTAAATTTCACACAAATATTAGGAAGTTTTACTTTACACAAAGAACAATAGGCACTTGGAATAAGCTACCAAGTAGTGTGGTAGACAGTAAGACATTGGGGACTTTCAAAACTTGACTTGATGTTTTTTTGGAAGAAATAAGTGGATAGGACTGGCGAGCTTTGTTGGGCTGAATGGCCTGTTCTCGTCTAGAGGGTTCTAATGTTCTAATGTTGCCGTGCGGCACGAACTCTATGAATCCTCTTGTTGTAACCACCAGAAATGGCTGTAAGGTTATTTTGTTTTTGTCTTGACAGTTTGAAATTTCATATTGATAAAGATTATTCCTTATAAAAGTAATTTTAAAGTTTGCAATATTACATGGCGGCTTGTTGCATAGTAGATATATGACATTAGACTTCTACTCATTGATACAGTATATTGCTGTGGAGCTGCTTACAGAATGTGCATTAGGTGACCTTTCTAATTAAAACTAATTGTCATATTTTTGTTTCTGTGCAGTTTGACTGGTATTCACCCAAGCTCTTTAATTCATTCTATTCCACTGGTACCTTTCCTGCTGTAGAAACAGATAATGGAGAGAAACGAATCAGGAGATTAATCAAAGCATTTGAGAGAGAAAAGCAAGTCAAAAACTGGATGATCAGCTAAATGTGTTATTAAAGCCTAAACATTAAGTGAAATCAAAGTCAAAAGATAATAGCTAAAAGCCAGAATTCACCATAATTACATGCACCAATAGTTTTAGCTTCTCCACAATCTCACTGTACTGCCTGATCTGAACAGAAAGATTTTTGCAAAGGATCAGAAAAGAAAACTTAGTCAGAGATACACAAACTTCATTAACCAGAAGGCAATCCTATCTTTCTTCAAAACAAAAAAGGCAAAATAAAATCATAGTCAAAAGTCAGAAAGAAAGAGGACCTTATAAGAAAATTCAACCAAAACATCTACAATGAGTTTATCCAATCCCAGAAAAATCAGAAGTAAAATCAGCAATCTTTAAATACTTGCATTGATGGCATCATTATCGCACTGTCCAGGTGAATTGGGGTAAATATTAAGCGAACAACATGAAATCCACAAAATAGCAGCACTCGTTGTCCATACAAAATGGAGTTTAAAAATAATTTATTTTTTAATAAAGCCTAGGTAGACTAGGGTACTGCGGTGGGCTGGCACCCTGCCCGGGGTTTCTTTCCTGCCTTGTGCCCTGTGTTGGCTAGGATTGGCTCCAGCAGACCCCCTTGACCCTGTAGTTAGGATATAGTGGGATGGATAATGGATGGATGGATAGACTATTTAAAAAACAAACTGCAAAAATGTATTCCTTGGGTCTGAAAACCCCTTAAAAGACATAGAAAAGACCATGATCATATTAGAAAAGTGCACAAAAAATGAAAGAAAAATCCTATCATAGTACTGTACTTGGATATGTCATGATTTAGGCTGAAAATTGATGCTTTGTAGTATTTTTCTTTAAGAGACACCATATTGTGTACCATTGTCAGGGTCATGTCCCTCATTTCTAGGGGCAGAATCTCTAGGGTTGTAACCTTGACTTAATCAACAACTGGCATAAAAGGTCATCCTTTCACTTGGAACCTTATCCAATCTGTGGATAAAATCCTTAATTTAATTTTAATCTGCTGTGTGTTTTCTCTTCTTGTATTGCCTGGTTTTGACTTATTGCTTTTAATTTGACCTTGATTTTGACTCTCTTATTTTTATTTTCTTTTGTTTTGTCTTTTGCACGCTTCTCCTGGCCAACTTGACAGCACCCCTTCTGAACACTTACTCAGGCTAATTAAATTGGCCAAGAAGGCACAGGAGCTGGGATTATTCATTTATATAAGTTTCTGGGAGTATTGTGTTTTCTGTTTTTTTTTCCACTGTTTTATTGAGCTCTGTTTAAAGGATTCTGATTTTTATTTTTTCTATTGGGTCTTTCTGTTTAGGATTGCATTTTTAGGCAACTCCATTGTGCTTCTTTTTGCTCTTTTGAGGTTTTCTTTGCATTTTTCCAATTTGTGTCAAATAAATTCTTTGACCTATAAAATATTCTTTGCTTTCCCTTTAATAGACGCTGAGGGTTTATAGTGACCCACCTATTTCATGGTAGTTGTTTGTCAATTCCCCATTTTTAGGTCTTCTCTAGTTGAAATCAGCAGGCACCCTTAGGAGTCAGCTTGAAGTCAACTGAACCTCTGTTGGCCACAACAAGTAGGATTCTGTCCTGCTCCTTGGCTTGTTTGAGGTGACCTCTGACCTATTTTGTCTTAAATAAACTCCAAATCACAACATTTTTAAAGATGCTTAAAGTGCAATAATGTCATGGTTCTGCTTGTTTATAGTTTTTTTTTTTTGTATTCTCTGTTTAATTTCCTTATTTGTGTCTTCTTTGTTCAATTTCAAGTATTGTCTATATCAGAGGTCCCCAACTCCGGTCCTGGAGGCCCCCGGTGGCGGAAAGGCTTTCATTTTAACCCTTTTCTCAATTAGTGACCTGTTTTTACTCCTGATTAACTTCGTTTGAATTAATTGTATTTAACTTGCTCTTAAAGACTCAGACCCCTTAATTGTTTCTTTTTCCTTTAGTTAGCAGCCAAACAATAATGAGATACAAAATGAACCAAAACATGACCAACATTGTCGATCATACAATATCTGAAAATAAAGAAAGGCGAAGGTCTCAGGAATGTTGATCTGCTCAGGTCCACAAAACATTTTAACTGTGCTTTTTACAAAAGAGAAAATCAACACTTTTGGAAATGTATGCTACTGCACAGTAAGAGCAGTAACAAGCCATGGAATTAAAGAGCGGGTTTACTTAACAACAAGACTCAGCGCCAAGCAACTGGTTGGAGTGAAATTGCTTGGAGTCTGAGGCCCTGAATTAGTTGGTCTTGTGCTGGCTCACTTGGTTCCCATTTCATTTCTGTTTGGGTGCCATTTAAGGAAAGATATGAAGCAATTCAGAGGAACGGTGAAGAAATTCAGGGGAACAAATCTTAAAAAAACAAGTCAATTAAAATTAATTCAAAAGAAGTCAATTATCAACAAAAACAGGTCACTAATTAAGATATGGATTAGAATGAAAACCTGCAGCCACTGGAGCCCTCCAGGACTGGAGTTGGAAGCCCCTGGTCTATATGTTTATTATATTTATAGAATACAGTATGTATAATTTCTCATAATTATGTAGGCACAGTATGCTTCTCTGTGTGGTTATGTGTTCTCTTGGGTCTTGTGCTTTGTGGGTAGTCCTTCAGGAGATAGGATCATCTGTTTGTGTTCATGTTTGAACTGCCCCCAGACTTATAAAGCCTGGGGAGACCCACTGATCTAATGTGGTTCATTGATATTCATGCTTGGTGTTCTGTTGTGTTTTTGGAATGTTACTGTTAATTTGATTATCTGGACTTCTGACCTCTGCTCTGTTTTTGACCACGATAATTGGATCCTGCATTGCGACTGTGTTTGCTATCAGAGTGCCTTCAGGTACATCCATTTTACTTTTTCGCACTCTTTTTCGCATTTTGGAGTTTCAAAGCTTTTTGGAAATAAAGATTCTTTTTGTGTCCATTATAAACTGCCAGAGGTTGACAGTTACCCTTTCTCTGTTGGGGGCATCGTGAATATGCGGGTTGGCTACATGCTGTGTTGCTTTTGAGGATCCTCTCGAACATGCCACCTTCGATAACGTAACCAAGGATGAGTTGGGCAAGGCAAATGAGGACACACATATGCAGCAAGGGGTAGGCACAAAAATGAATAGTGCTTTATCACAAACAACATCAAAGTGTCCAAATTAAAGTGCTCCATCCATCATAAATAAATAATCCAATAAAAAAATGTGCTGGTGGAGGTTAAAACAAGTCCAATAAATAATCTGTTAAAATGAGGTTAAAAACACAAGCAGGTATCACCTCTTAAAAATGCAGTCCCCGGTGCATCCCTTTAAAATGGACGTCTCCTTAGCTTACCCCCAAATGGGACTTCGCAGCCAAAAAGAGACACCTGACCGACAGTTCAGACAACCTTCTTTGCCAAATTCGGGTCACTGCAGCCCATGGCTCCCAGAAAGGCACCACACCGAACCACATTGCTCCTAGGTTTGGGTCCTGGCAGTCGTCTGTGGCCCCAGCAGGACACCATATCAAGCATATGACTCCTGGTGCCAAGCTTGCATCCCTGTGGACAATGGCTCCCTCACAGGACACAATATGGCAGCACCCAATGCCTCTCTTGAGGCTTATGTGGTGAGCCACTAAATCGAGGACCATGTCACTCCCTGAGCCATTCGGCCTGAGTAGCCTTCTTCAGTCCCGCAGTGTCAGCCACACGCTCTCCTAGGGACTCACCACCCCCACCCCTTCTGCCTGCCTTCTCTCTCACACCGGCTCTCTCCATGTTCTTCCTTCATCTCTCCTTTTTTTAACCTACGTGTCCAATAAGTCTCTGCTCTGTTCTTTCACCATTGAGGCACTTGATTGATCCACCCACCTCCACACATGTACATGGTACAATAAGCCAGCACCTCATTTAACCGCAGAGCAAAACACACTTGCGCACACCCACACTGGTTGGAGCCTTCACTTTTTTGGGGCATGATTTTATTTAAAATTTGCCCAATGCCACAGACCACCGATGACAGACATTTATTACAGTATTTTGGGACTTATTAGTGGTTGTGGCCAGTTTCCCTTATTGAGGGTCTGAACACCCTGAACTCAACAAGTCTCCTCTGGGAATTGACAAAATTAAGAGTGCCTCTGCTGGGTGCACCAGTGAAGAGCCTGGCCTGCTCTTCATCCAAGGTGGGTGGAGTGGTGGCTCTGAGGCTAAGGATCTGTGCTGGTATCCAGAAGGTTGCCGGTTTGAATCCCCGTCACTGCCAAAAGAGATCCTACACTGCTGGGCCCTTGAGCAAGACCCTTAACCTGTAATTGCTCCAGGGGTGCTGTACAATGGCTGGCCCTGTGCTCTGACCCCAAGGGGTATGCGAAATCTAACAAATTCCTAATACAAGAAATTGTATAAGGTGAAATAAAGAACAAAAAAAAAAAAGGTGGAGACCCCTGTAGATTTCACTTGTGAAGACCTCTTGTGTCACAACAAACAGTGCCTGTGTATTTTGGACAGCTCATTAAAGAAGAAATGATACTCATATCCTAACTTGTGAATGGAGTTTATCTCTACACATTTTTATCTGTAAAGTAACATGTACAGTGAACGTTGCAATCATTGTCTTCTTTAAAGCGACTATCATACTGGTACTGTAATGAAAAAAAAATACTGAATCATACAGGTTATACTGGATATTTAAAGATGCATTCTGTTCATTTACAAACAACTGCCACAATGTGGCCCTTCCATCCCTGAAAAACTGAATTATTACTTGCATATTATTTAATTAGATAATAGTTAGCACCTTAAATGTGAAACACAAATATTGTTTTATAGAAGACTGAATGACATCAATGCATTTTTTAACTGTGTCTCTCCTGAGTTTGGAGCACAATCATTTTCTTTTGTGGCTTCCATCGATTGAGAGTGATGAAGACTAATCTGACTTACCTGAAATTGGTTTAAAGATTTAGCTGTGCTTAAAAGACTTGTCATGCCACAAGTCACTGTCTTAAAGTGTTAACAGAACACATCCTGCTACTATCATTTTAGTATACTGTATATATAATATATGTATATAGTTTGGTGTTGTGGATAACTGGAGAATATCCCAGCAGCTTCGGAGGATAGGCAGAAATCAAACTTGGCCAGGGAATCTGTGTTTATTGCAGGGTGCACACATCCACACAGAGATAAATTAGGATCACCACAGCTGTAGCTGCGTTTTCCCCAAAATTACCAAAGTTTAGCAGCTCTAGCATACAAAATGGAATTCAGCAAAAGCCTGACATGTCGAAATGATTCCACAGAGAAAAAAATCTTGGTTTATAAAAGCTTTAGTAAAAATTCAAAGTAAAACAGTTCACACGAAAAAGAGAAATGTGATATAGCAAAAAAAAAAAAAAAAAAGTTCTTGTTAAGAAATTTTTGTTCAAATCTTACAAATCTTGCTTCATTTCTTTGACTTTGCTTATTCAGATATACAGTTTTCTGACCGTTTAGAAATGGTTTATCTATCTCATTTCTATGTTGAAAATGGATCTTTTAAGTCCCTCTGCACTGGAACCTGTTCTAAACAACTGACTCAATTAACACACTGTATCTTAATTATAGCAACAAAGTTCCATCTCATAATAACTTACAGGGGGTAAAAGGCTATGTCTATGTCTATTGTCTATGGCTCTGACTAAGCAAACACGAATATGAATTTCACTTAAAGCATTAGCTTTCTCAGATTGGCTCTTACAACAACATACAGAGAATTCAGAAAGTCTTCAGACTGTTTCACTTTCTGCACAGTTCATTGTGCTGTAGATTTAATTTTAAATGGAATTTGACATTTTTGCCCATTTACCTAACCCATATGTGATATCCTGTTTGTCTGCAGCTGGCATCAGTCCCTTGAACTATGGGCATTGATAGAGTTAAACTGAATTGGACTTGGCAATGAGGACACATAAGACAGCAGAGGTAGGTGCAAAACAGTGCTTTGTAATTTTTTTCAATAAAGTGTCTCAAAACAAAGTGCAGTGTGTGACACTAGGGGTCGCTGTTGCCCCGTGTAACCCACAGTCAACACGTCCAAACACCAGGTAAAAAGTCCCAATAATAATAATAATGTGCACAAAGCACCTCCACCTCCACAATACTCAATAATAATACAATAACAATAAATCAATCCTCCTCTCCACCCAGCAGCTCCATCACACTTCCTCTCAACTCTGGTTCTCCTGCTGGGTTTCCCACAGTAGTCCGTGACCCAGAAGTGCTTCTGTCCTTCAGTCCATGTGATTCCATAGCACTTCCGGGTCAGATGGAAACTCTTATTTTTCTTCAGTCCAGAAGTACTTCAGTTCTTCTGTCCCCGTGACTAGGGAGTACTTCCGAGCTATAGGGAAAATGACAATCCCTGTATCTCCCTGCAGTGTCCCCTGGTGGCACCCACGGTATCCAGTACGGCTGTGCATCTGAACTCCATTTCCCATGATGCCCTGCGGGGATCCATGTTGCAGGGAGGAATCCATCTAGCGGCCTGGGGGTGCTGGCCGGGATAAACTGCCAGCCATCTCTCACAAGTGCAAAAACCTTCCAATATACAAGTCAATAAAAACCCTATTATAAAAACAAGTGCTTGTGGAGGTTAAAATGCAAATAATCCAATAATAAATAATCCAATGTCAAGAAATAAAGAAGATTCCACAGCGGAAAAGAGTTGGGGACCATCCCCGTATAATGTCCAATGGACAAATAAAGCAAAAAAAAAAAAAAAAAAAGGCAAAATGTCATTCAAAATACTTTTTACAGCAATTGACAATGGAATTTACAAATATGGCGTTTTTATACTGAAGGAAATGGTGGGCAGAAATTATGTAGTAGGAGATGACATCGTAACTGGCAGACAGATATGACGTTATCAAAAGGAAAACGGAAGTAATGTAATGGTGGAAGTGATGTCATCATCTGGAGACCTGATGGGACATCATTGAGATGAAGCCGGAAGTGATTTCATTTGTGGGAGTCGGATGAGAAAGTGACGTTTGGCGGCCATCTTGGCAACCTGGAAGTGTGAGAGGTAGGTTATTTTTCTTCCTTTGGTCCGATGAAAAAGAGAGAGAGGCATTAGTACCACAGATCAACCCTTTGTCTCACAATGTTTCACTCATCTCAGGGCTTGTTGAATGCCTTCTAAGTGCACATGTGTGACACCAAATAGTTAAAAATCAAAGGTTAAAACAGTCAGGATCCATTTGTAAAAACTCTCATGAGCCTCTGTGCTTCCTTCTACAACTGACATCTACTCTGACTACCCTTTAAAGGTTGCCTTAACTAGACGAGATGTCCACTGACTGGCGCAGTCCCCAGTTCTTGTCCCCATCACCATCTCTTGGTATGCAGTAGGGGACCTCCACAAGCATGGCTCCTTTCTCAAACTGCCTTACCTCAGCATTTGGTGGGAGCCCACTCACTACGGGAGCCCACTAGATCTCCATTGCTCCTTCCACGCTTAGCAGGAGTGACCCTGCCTCTGAAAGACCATCTACTCACTCCCCTCAGAAGTCACTTCCAAACCGTCTGCCTCTGCCAGCTCAGCCACATCCCGGATTCTCTTCCTTACTCTTCTTTTCCTGTTAATGCCCTGTCTCTTTTTCTTTTCTCTTTGTTTGGTCTCCATCACTATCCTAATTTATGCTTCTTTTATTCCTAAGCGGATGCAGGTGCCTAATTGCAAACCCCAAATCACTAACGAGGAAACTGACTGAACTAAAGTCATCTGCATGTGAATGCAGGTCCAGCCAATCTCCCCATCAACACTCAGAGTCGGCTTATTCACACTACCATGTGCACCTGAGGCCTGAATGCACTGTTTTTAACTAAAACTTGCACACTGCCATAAACTCCAGCCTGTCTCATCACACCATGATGACAAAATGAAAACATGTTATCAAATAGGTTTGCAAATTTATTAAGCATCAAGACTTGCATTATTGAGTGTAGATTGAGGTGCAAAAAATTACAGATTTAACCAATTAAAATTAAATCTACAATGCAACAGACGGTGCAGAAAGTGAAGAAGTCTGAATACTTTCCTAATCCATTGAATGAATTTGGAATGTTAGAGAAAAACCAGAGTACCTAAACAGGGAAAGAGAGAAAAACAAAAACACGTAAACTCCACACAGACGAGGCAGCCATGCTAACTACCCTGCCGGCATGTCACCATGAAGTGCTCACCTTCTTTTTATTTATCTACTGTATAGTCATTAAGGAGGCACCATGTGGGATGGCTGGCTCCTTACAGATTATTGTAAAACATAAAATATCTTACTAAAGGTGTTATGATAAGTGCCAGCAGGGCAATGATTTCCTCAAAGATGTTCACCTTGATCCATGTTGAATGTTAGTGCTCCAGTTGTCTGAATTAGACTAATAAAAAAAAATCATTGAGGAAGAGAAACAATTAGTTGAAAGCAGCTCAGCCCCAGGAGAGGTGTTAGTTACCTTTAGCAGTCTTGGCCAACTGTATGTGGCATGATGCCAGTGGATGTTCCTGAAATAAAAGAATAAAGACTTCATTGTGTTGTGTAATAAAAGAGACAAATGCTTTTGGTTTTGTGAACTTTACCAGATTTGCGTATTACATGCTTCACTGGGTTTTACTTCTCTCTGCTTGAGCAATGTGAATGTAAAAGAAACCCCTTAGACTGAGAACAGATCTTATACAAATAAAAAAAAGGAAACGGCTAAGCTGCACTTAAAGAGCTGATCATAGTAAGAACTGCATGTTAGGATCCATTGACAAGGTGAAATTAAAGGACAAGAAATCAACAACAAGAGAAGCCCTAAAAAACTGTAATTTACATTGGGAATAGCATTGCTGCAGGAACCTCCATTATCTGGATGCTTACTTTTATTAATATTATTATTAACATAGGGACCTCAAAAATCAAGCCTCATTTTGTGAAATACAGAAACGTACATCATGGTGCAGTTAATCTTTATTTCATCTGTTTCTCTTCACACTTCTCAATATTGCAAGGTGCTTTACAAAGTAGACGTGACTTTAATTTAAAATGATGATGTGAAAAGTTTTTTTAAAAGGTATTATGTAATGAAAAAATAGACTGTTAGACAATAAATTGAATAAAATTTTTTGACCACACCCAAACTGCATTAGGGAAATGGCATAAACCCAACCTGAATGGAGCACCAGGCCTTTGGAGAGCACATCCACACACACACACACACCCCTACCCTGATCACTTTTAAACTTATCAATCAGACTAATGTTAATGAGGCTGTGATAAAATGGATTAGCCCAGCGGTTCTCAAACTGTGGGGTGTGCCCCCGTAACAAAAAAGGGGGTGCGAATGTTGCCTTATGTGATGTAATTTCACTATTCGTAGGGAAATTTTAAACTTGAAGCAGTGTATTGGCAGCGAAAAATATAGGAATAAATTTTATTAGGGTTTCAAAAAAACGTTAGGGGGGCACGATTAAAACTGTTATGAAAACTCGGGTCGCAAATACTTAAAGGTTGAGAAACGCTGGATTAGCCAGAGAAACTCCAGACACCAGAAAGAAATGTGACCCGACAGAACCAGCTTTTGAACTATGGACTCCATGCCACCATGATGCCCAATGAAATTTATTTACTTTATTTCTGATGAATTAATGGGACAAAAGGGGTAAAAGAAATAAAAAATACTCAATAAAGCTGTATCTAGATTCAAGTGGAATTACTCATATTTTTATCCCTACATTCAGTTCAATGTAATAAGTTATGTACAATAAAGATACTACGGGCAGTGTGATGTAGTGGCCAAGGCTTTAGACTTCAAACCCTGGGGTTTTGGGTTCAAATCCTGCTACTGACAAGTCACTTGACCTGCCCGTACTCCAATTGGGAAACCCAAAAAGAAATGTAACCAAGTGTATCATAAATGTTGTAAGTCACCTTGGATAAAGGTATCAGCCAAATGAGTGGATTAGATTGCTTACCCATGCTTAAAAAGTGAAATTAATAGCGTATAAACACATAACTATACAGTACAATATATATACATATATTTGCCCACATTTATTAAAGAGAACAGTATTGGAAAGATCAATAAACCTTAACTAAGAATGATAGCATTGCATCCATTTCTTAAGCCCACTTATTGCACAATGAGTCAGAGGCAATCCAGGCATGGTTGGGCAAGAAATAGAAACCAAACCTGGATGTAGGACTGCATTAAGCATTAAGCAAAATGATGATGTGCTTAGGGCATTAAGGGAACGAGGGCACCAGAGAAATTTTCTATTACCAGATTTACCATGGACCATATGGTGCAAAATTGAAAATGGTGCAGCTGAACCAGGTTCCTCAAAAAGGGGCTCTCACAAAAAAAAAAACCATACATATATACAACAATAATAATAATAATAATATAGTAATAATAGAGGTTAATGATATATATTATTATTGGGAACACATCAAAATTAAAATCTGGTAACTGGCACACAGTCCACCAAGGCTCATGTGATCATTCTTGTCTTGGTCATATTGGCTGTTCCATTCAGTCGTCTACTGAGCGTGACTTCAACTCATATACAGTATATGGGGAACCAAAATCTTTTAAGTGCTTATGGCTTCTAAAGATCTTAATCTGACCCTACCTGGATGGGACATCAGTCCACTACAGGCCACATTCACTCACATACAGAGTACAAGGTCGATTCCAGGCTATGAGTTAATTTTGAATGAGGAAAGAGCACCATAGCACCAGAGGAAAAAAAATACACAATAACATAAGGTGACTCTGCAAACATTACACACAAATATTGGAGCTGGGAGGCAGCAATACTAATCTGAAACCCAGAGCAGAATCAACATGATTGCAGTTCTCAGCAGAATTTATAAGATTTCTTAAACTAGATGAGAGATATTCAAAATGTCATGACAATGAAGCGTATGTGTTGGTTTTATTTTTAATCAGATGCCTTTAACTGAACTATCCATCTGTCACGGATGAGCGGGGACACTGCCTGGTCGGGACGCCTGGATAGTCCCCGAGTTGGACAATACTTCTCCTCGGCCACGGGAGGGCAGCCGCCCGGGCCTAATTGGGGGCCACAGGAATGGAGCCAGGATACTCACCACTGTGAGAGGACGTGGCCACCGCCAGGGGGCGCCCGGACAGTTAGGGAGTCCTGGATGGCAGCACTTCCGCCACACCAGGAAGTGCTGCCGGAAGTAATCCCAAGGGCACCCGGTGTACTTCCAGGTGCTCTCCTGACACTTCCGCCACACCAGGAAGGGATGTCATGGGGAGCACCTGGGGCTCATCCGGGTCATAATAAAAGGGGCCGCCTCCCTCCACTAAGAGAGCCAGAGTTCGGAGGAAGAAGACAAAGCTTGTGAGGAGGGTGAGAGGAGGTTGAAGGTGAAAGAGAAGAAGAAGGAGAAGAAGAGAAAGAGAAAGAGAAAGAGAGAGAAGGGTGAAGGTGAGAAGAGAAGGTAAAGAGAAAGAGAAGAAGAAAGGGTTGGTGATGGAAGGCATTGTGGTGCTGTAGGAAAATAAAGAAGTGTGTTTTGGACATTCTGGTGTCTGTCTGTCTGTGTCTGGGGGTATGCTTTCCACACCATCCATCCATTATTCAACCCGCTGAATCCGAACACAGGGTCACGGGGGTCTGCTGGAGCCAATCCCAGCCAACACAGGGCACAAGGCAGGAACCCATACCCGGGCAGGGTGCCAACCCACCGCAGGACACACACAAACACACTAGGGCCAATTTAGAATCGCCAGTCCACCTAACCTGCATGTCTTTGGATTGTGGGAGGAAACCCACGCAGACACGGGGAGAACATGCAAACTCTACGCGGGGAGGACCAGGGAAGTGAACCCAGGTCTCCTAACTGCGAGGCAGCAGCGCTACCACTGCGCCACTGTGCCACCCTTAACTGAACTATTCAATTGCAAAAATGTAACATTAAGAATTCATAATCCTTTAACCTCCTTGTTTGACTCGGGTTTGTACTTCTGTGTAAATATGGTAATTCCAAAGTCAGACTTTGGTAACGTGTAATGGTCCATTTTGCAGTGTTAAGTCCAAAAAACTAGGGACATATTTTTCTAGCCATCTAGTGGAAATAATCACCATACTGCCAAGAATCATGAATATTTCCATGCATTTTTACAGTTTTAGGTAATTCACTGATATTCGTGAGTGAGGTGGAGCATTCAACCAAAACACAATGCCATGTGAATGAGAACCTGTAAATCCAATTTTAGAACAAACTGAAACTGAAGCATTAGTTGAAACAAGCGATAGTGATGACAATGTGAATTGGTCATCAGACATTGACACAGATAGTGAAACTGTTGCATATGGCACTGTACAACCGAACTCCTGTGATATGCTTGGTGAATTCGGCCACCTAAAGGTTTGCAGTGGTGCAGGTAGGACTGTGGCAAAAAGGCAAATTTATTGTGATCAAGTAGAAGAAAAATAAAAATGGAAGGAGCCTAAGTGCTGTTCAAAACACATCAACTGCTGTTTGTGTCAAGTAAAATTTCCAACCGTAATTATATTGCTGTTTTGGTATTTATATGTTTCTTTTATAGGTAATAATATTTGTTATTGTTGAAAACAATTCACAGTTTCTGACTAATCTTTCTGGAGGTTAACATAACCCTAAAGAGGTTTGAAAGTTTAACTGACTAGACAGCCTGATTGTAGAGTTCCTGCCGCACAGTGTTTAAACACAGTTCTTGGCAACAGGGGCTTCCAGTGTGCAGTTTGCATGATCTCTCCACTTACTTTACCACACATCATTGTCTACCAATGCACACCCAACTCAACACAACCCAACACAGCCCTGTAAGAAAACAGAAAAAATATAAAGGATAAGAGATTGTTTTAACTTCCCAGGGAAAAGGAACCCACACATGCACAGGCTCTGTATGGGAAAAGTAAATGAAAAAATAAAGAAAAAGTCAAACATTTAGGGCAGAGTCAATGCAGACTTCCCCTTTTCAAAATTGGGGCCAGATGACCCCAAGTAACAAGTAAAGTATAAAAAGAAGATTTCCATAAAGTAAAAGAAAGAGTCAAAAGATTTCCAACGAGATGCTAATTTGTTTTTTGCAGCGATTGTACCTAAAGAGAATAACCTCTGCTGGGTAACAGTAACATGAAGAGAATTAATAATTTAAGCACTAGCGGTATATTAGTAGAAGGAATGGAAGGCAGAAAAGCAGATAGCAGACAAGAAAGCTTGAACCAATGGTCCTTCCCAGAACATGTACAAACAGTTAGGATCCATAGACAGGCCCATGGTCTAATGCTTATGGGGGTTGAGATGGTGTACTGGAGGTGTTGAAATGTTTGATTCTTAGAAGAAAAATAATTATTTTAAAAAGTGACCTTGATGAGAGGAACACAAGGGAACAAAGCACTGCCAGACTGAAAAAACGGATAGGGTCCTGAGTATACTTTACAAAGAGTTGCATATAGTGCTATCATCCATCCATCCATCCATCTTCCAACCCGCTGAATCCGAACACAGGGTCACGGGGGTCTGCTGGAGCCAATCCCAGCCAACACAGGGCACAAGGCAGGAAACAATCCTGGGCAGGGTGCCAACCCACCGCAGGACTATAGTGCTATCATCAACTTCAAAATAGGGAAAAGATAACAAAAGAAGTCTAAAGTGGACTGAAGGAAGTGGAGAAGATAATGGTACACCACTCACCTTATGAGCAATCCTACACTGAAGGTTGAAGAAAAAAGAAGGAACAAAGGGGACTTTGTAACTAGACCTCAATGACCAGAAAGTTCAAAGTCTGGGTTCATCATAAATATCCCCAAGAATCAGAACACTCTGATACTTCCAAGATGGGAAAGAGTGGGGATTACAACCAAATACACCTTTAGCCAAATTGAGGAATATAGCGGTATGAGACTGGTAATCTTAGACATGAACCAAGAAATGACTTAACCCCAAACAATATGAGATAAGGGGGTCAAATTTCAGACCTGACTTTAGTTAAAGGTCAGAGAAAGGAAGAACAGAGAGGAATCTAGTAGTCAATGGAAAATGGAAAATCAAGGAGGGGTTTGACTCGTGGGGCCTAGCCAGATCAAACTATATTTAGATCCATGAAAGAATTATATTTTTGTCTGTATCCTGTGCTAAAAGAGGACTTTTTTGTGAAGAAACATTTCAGTGGAAACCCAAAAGGTACAGAGCTACAAACCAGAAGTCTCATTACTCTGTCTGCAATCTCTTCGGTGAAGTTATGCCCACTAAAGAAGCAGATTTAAGAAACAATGAGAAAAGAGAGAGGAAGATGAAAGTCTGAAGCAATGCTTATTTTCACTGTAGGTCACAGGAAATATTTAGGAAATATTTCAATAACCAAACAAAATCGACTTTATCTTGTATGAAAATTGTGTGAAATCTCAGTAACCCTTTTTTTCATCTTTCACTGAATTACAGTATCACCTGCATATGAAAGTGACAATTCAGGATAATGAAAAAAAAACTAAAAATGTTGGAGTCGGTCCCAACCCCAAATAAATAGGGAGGGTTGACTTCACGAAAAGGCATCCAGCTCTAAAAATCACGATGAACCCTCTATTGGAGAAGTTATGTCAAAAAAGGAAAAAAAAAAAAAAAGAAGAAAAACCAACCCCATATAAAAAAGGGAATAGCTACGAAAGAAAGAAGGAGAAGACACCACTCTCAAAATAAAAAATAGCAGTACGGATCAAGTCAGAGCATAATAGATAAGAGGGTGATGGAGAAAATATGAGGAGCTTCCATGCAGCTCTTAGTTATACAAAACACAAAGGAACATTGAACAAAGAAACAAATGATACATACAGTACATCTTTGTCAGCTTACATTCTGTAAAGCATTAAACCTTTTCTTTTGTCCAGAAGGCCATGTCAGTTAGCAAGGTGATCAGACATAATGTGTTACATTATTAGAGTCATGGTGTTTTGCATAATTAAGCATTTGGGTCTTCTGAATACAAGACCAGGTTACAGCCATACATTTTCTGAACCTTCTTTTCAAGCACTGGACCATTAGCAGCTAAAACACTTGGACATAGACTCTTGGAATAAGCTGCTAGGTAGCGTAGTAGACAGTAAGACTTTAGGGAATTTTAAAACTTGACTTGATGTTTTTTTAGGAGGATTAAGTGGATGGGACTGGCGAGCTTTGTTGGGCTGAATGGTCTGTTCTTGTCTAGATTGCTCTAATGTTCTAATAGTCTAAAATCCTATGCCAGCTATACATTGGGCACAATGTAGGGACTAATTCTGGATAGGTCTCCAGTCTATCATCCATACTCACTTAATCACACTAAATGAGTTTAAATATGACTCTGAACCCTGAAATGGTGTTTGAAAATGGATAGATAAGTCATAGCATGTCTTTGTAATGTCACAGCATGAACTCAGTTGATGTACTGTATACATTCAGTGTCTATAAATAATATTGACCCTCTTGGAAGTTTTGACATTTTATTATTATGCAACATTGAATCACAGTGGATTTAGTTTGGATTTTATGACACTACCAGAAAAAAAATGAAAACATATCTTTGCAAAGTAAACTAAATTAATTACAAATACAAAACACAAAATAATTGATCACATTAGTATTTACCCCCCTCAAGTTAACATTTAGTAGATGCACCTTTGGCAGACACAAGAGCTTTGGGTCTGTGTGCACAGGTCTCTCTATCAGCTTTGTAGAGACTGCGGTTCTTCCCCATTCTTCCTTGCGAAACTGTTCAAGCTCTGTCAGGTTGCATGGAGATTGCGAGTGAACAGCCTTTTTGAAGTTCAGCCACAAATTTTCAGTTGGATTGAGATCTAGGCTATGACTCAGCCACTCCAAAACACTAATATTGTTGTTTAAAAACATTCCTTTGTAACTTTGGCTTTATCCTTGGAGTTGTTGTCTTGCTGAAAAACAAATCTTCTCTCAAGGCTCAGATTTCTTGCAGACTGCATCAGGTTATTCTCTAGGATTTCTCTGTATTTTGCTCCATTCATTTTACCCTTTACCCTCACACACCTTCCAGGGCCTGCTGCAGAGACGCATCCTCACAGTATGATGTGGCCACCACCATGATTCACGATGAGGATTGTGTGTTTTTGATAATGTCCAGTGTTTTGCTTAACCAAGACATAATGTTTAAGCTCAGTTTTGGTCTCACCAGACCATAGAACCTTCAGAGTCTCTCATGTGCGTTCTGGCAGACTCTAGCCAACATGTCATGTGTATTTTTTTAATGGTGGCTTTCTCTTTGCCACTCTCCCATAAAGCTGTAATGAGCGAAGCAATCAGGTAAATGTGGCGGTCTGCACAATCTCACTACTCTGAGTGACAGTAGCTTGTAACTACTTTTGAACTATCAGAGGTTTCTTGGGATCTTCCTCACCAAACTTCTTCTTGATCAGTTTGTTTTGAATGGACTACACTAGGCAGATCTGCAGCTGTGCCAAACTCTTTCTATGTCTTCATGATTGATTTAACTGGACTCCAAAAGATATTCAGGGAATTGGATGTTTTCTTGTATCCATCCCCTGACTTGTCCTTTTCAGTCATCTTTTCACAAAGTATATGTTTCAACTTCGCTGTGTAGGCTCTGCAATGTTACTGACCACAAGTTGGACTAATGTTTCATGTATACTACAATCATATGAAACCCCATGGCCACAGACAGGTCATCTCCATTAAACTAATTATATGACCTCTAAAACTAACTTGCCTTCATCGGTGATGATTTAGGTATGTCATTTTATTGGGGGTGATCAATTATGTAATTACTGTAATTGGGAATATGTTGCACATATCGGTTTTCTCTTTGACATTAGAGTCTTTTTCTGTTGGTTATTGTTATAAAAGCCAAATTAAACCACTGTGATTCAATGTTGCATACCAATATGTGAAAACTTCCAAATGATATTTTTATTAGGTACTATATAACATTCATATACTAATTAATGTATGTGTATCTTAGTGTTAAAATAAAACACAGATTGGAAAACGGAAATACACATGCTACAGCAAAGCTTGGTAGAAGTACCTGGAAAAACATAAAGGAGTTTACAAGCTAAAATGAGACAGATGCATATTCTAATTGGACTGGACTAAAGATGGGGAAAGGGAAGTGGGGTTCAAACACATAGAACAAAAAAACTGGACATTTTATCCATTGGAAAGAATGTGTGTATGTTACTGCAAGTTAATGTTAAGCTTTTTGAATATGTATAGATACATAATTGTAGCTAGAGATCCACAAAGGGAGAAAATGAGTCACATATCTTAAAATATATATATTTTTTATTCCTAAGCTTTTGCCAACCCTGCCAGGTGTCATCATCAGAAGAAAAGAATTAGACATACAGGAATCAAAGGCAATATATAGCAAGTGAAGGGTGGAGGTGGAGGGGGGAGGTAGTAAGGAGAGGGTGGTGGAGGTGGTGGGGTCATAAAGTCTTTTTTATTATTTGGATGTTCTTCTTTTTAAGCCTGAATCTGCTGGGTTCAATTGCAAATGTCTGGTAATGGCATTTTCATTAGAAAGCCAAGATTCAGCCTGCTCTCTGGAACTCTTAGTATTGGCCCTTAATTCTGATTTCACAGTGTCCTAGTTAAATGTGTGTCCGATGGAACTTGCATATGTGTAAATTAGAGACCGTGGGTCTTTCCTTCTGACAGCATTGCGATGATACATAATTGTATGATTGCTTTGAAGCAACATACTGTACTTCGGAAGCACTCTCTACGAGACGTTGGAAGCCTATCAACGGATGAAAATAATAAAAATGGCCAATTTATGAAGACATCCATTCCATTCCCTGCTGAAATATCATCTGTTCTTTTGTCACTCTGTTAAAGAGACCATGTTGCAGTCATCTGTTTTCAATGTGCTTTTTTGGCTGTGCTTACTGGTGCAGCATTAAAAGACATCAGGCTAAGTGCAGTCATTCCTTTGTTTGGTTTTATAATATTTTTACTTCTTTGTTTCTTAGAAGGATTTCTGTTTTCTATGTTTTTTTGGTTACTGTCCCTAAAATTGGGTAACACGGTGGTGCAGTGATTAACACTCCTGTCTCACTGATCCAGCATTCTGGGTTTGAATCTCAGTCATAGTCATTGTTGGAGTCTGCACATCCTTACCGTGTCTACACATATCCAGAGATGTGCTGATTCGGCTAAATGTTGATTCCAGATTGGTCATGTGTGTCATGATTCTGTTTATTTTTTTTGGAATTTAATCTGAGTAAGACATTATTTTTTTATTTTACCATTATTATTTTCATATTATCACATTGTCTTTTTATTTTTCTCAGGTGCCTCCATTTTGTGTAAGTTTCGATCATCTGTTGCTAACAGCACACTGCCCAGAAATCACAGTTTGTGATACCTTTGGACAATTGACCTGTCCAGGGCTGTTTCCTCTCCTGTAACCAGCTGTGCCTGGAGAACCTGGCCCCCTCAAACCTGAATTGAATTAAGAGGGTCTGAAAATTTTATGTTATAAAACGTTTTTGCTTTGCTTACACAATTCTTTCATAGTTTATGGCATTCATCTAATATTTATTGTTGGAAGGTCTATCTAAATGTACACTTTTCAAATTGTAGACTCTAACTGCACTCAGATTCATATGGGTTTATTATGTGGCTCTTCTCTGACTGGATCCAGCTCATTACATCATCTTATTCCATTACAGATCATCGTTCACAGAAGAAAACCAAATTCCAACATAGCACACATAGAGGATTGGCGTTCCATGGCACTTGTTATGTTGCTAACCTGTATGCAGTTAAATTGCAATTTGTACAATTTGAATGCTGCATACATATGTAACAGGCAAATAATTTACCAGTCACTACAGTATTTACAATAAATCCGATTGCAGGTGGCAATTTCATTCCTTCAAGGATTGTTCCGCTGATGTGCACATGCCCAGTGTAGATAAACATCTATGTCACATGCATTTTCAGTTGTTTTAGTGTGATACATTTGTAAACGATGTGGAAATGCTAGTCTGGACGGAGATCGCTTTTGTTTAAAAACACCATTTGTAAATGAAAATGTAGTAGTGTGGACATAATCATGGAGATGAACTATCGTATGTCACTCCATTTAGGGAATGGGCACTAAATAATCTGAGAGACTGGTCCTTTAAAAGTCCTGAAGAGATACCAGGAGTATGTAGAATAACTTCTAGGTCTGTGCATCCTGTAAAGGTTACAGGCTAAATAGAAAATCACAATACTGAAACTGAAACAGGTCATAGAATTAGCTTAAATAAATGCGGTTTCTTAAATGTGCAGTTATACCTTGGTTATCAAGAATATCAATAATATGTTGAAAAGTAGTTAGAGATGTATACCTTCTTTAAAATGTTATCATTTTATTCTTTCCCTCATTACATGATTACATTGGTGATATTTTATTATAAGACCAAATAAACAATGTATTTTAAATATTATAGATCTATAAGTCTTGCTAGTTGTGCCTGTGCCTTCAGGTTTCCACATATCATGGTGTGCATCTACCCAGGTGGGCATTTACAGAACATCCTAATGCACAACTTGTTTTCTGGCTCACAGCATCCACGATTTCTTTTGCTGGCTTGACTGTTCTTGTGCATCTTTATCTTTACATGTAAGAAATAAATGATGCATAACTTTAATGCAATATTCTGCTTCCTACAGTGCTGACCCTAAAGGCAGCTCTTCTATTAACTTGCATTCTTGTAGATTTTTAATTTTATTGAATTCAAATATACGGTGGCGCAGTGGTAGCGCTGCTGCCTCGCAGTTAGTAGACCCGGGGTCCTCCCTGCGTGGAGTTTGCATGTTGTCTGCGTGGGTTTCCTCTGGGCGCTCCGGTTTCCTCCCACAGTCCAAAGACGTACAGGTTAGGTGGATTGGTGATTCTAAATTGTGATTGGTGTGTGTCCTGTGGTGGGTTGGCACCCTGCTTGGGATTGGTTCCTGTGTTGGCTGGGATTGGCTCCAGCAGACCCCTGTGTTCAGATTCAGCGGGTTGGAAAATGAATGGATGGATGAATTCAAATATTTTTTGCTTAATTAATTTTATGCATGAATGGCATGTGAACAGTACAGGTGGTGCAGTAGTACAGTGGTTACACTAATGGGACTTGGGCTTGTGAGACGTTTGCCTGTTCTGCATGTGTCCAGATAGGTTTTCTCTGAGAATTGTGGTTCCACCCCACTTATTAATTAAATATGTGGCTGTTATAGTTGACCGCAAATTCTACTGACTGTGTTTGAGCATCTGTGAGGGTGAAGCCCTGTACCAGCATTTTCATGGATAACCTCATGCTCACTGTAATCTTGTAAATGAAAACAGCAGGTTTAAAAAAATGGATGAACAGGTTTTCTACAAAAACTAAAGATATGCTTGTTTGTCAGTTCTATATTGGCCCAGTGTTTGAATGTACTGAAGAACTGATATTAAAAAACAAATCCCTTAGGCTTCTACACACAGAAGCATCCCTATGCATGTGAATACCCATCACTGTGCTCCATGCTAAATAGTGTTTTAGAGCATAATGTAGAAGATTACTGTTGTACTTGATGTTCAGATCCAAATGATTAACTTTTATCCCTCCATCTGTAACTGAAAGTATTTTGGTATGGAGTGCACCATCAAAGTATCTGCATAATATCAAGACAGGCTGGACAGCTGGAGTTTTTCCTTAATTTCACTTTAGAATACAGAACAGCTAGGCTGCCACAGTGTCTTTACAGCTTCGGGGACAAAGTATTGCTCTCTGTGAGGTGCTCAAAGGTTTATTAGGAATGAATATGAATGTGGATGTGGAAATGTTTGGTGTTGGACTGGCATTCCATAAAGCGCCACTTCCCACTTTGTGCTCAGTGCTACAAAAACTGGCCCCACTTCTCCAACTTACATTTATTAGTTAAGACCAAAGCATGCATAATGCATGCTGATTCTAGAGTTATCCATCCATCCATCCATTCTCTAACCCACTGAATCCGAACACAGGGTCACGGGGGTCTGCTGGAGCCAATCCCAGCCAACACAGGGCACAAGGCAGGAAACAATCCTGGGCAGGGTGCCAACCCACCGCAGGACACACACAAACACACCCACACACCAAGCACACACTAGGGCCAATTTAGAATCGCCAATCCACCTAACCTGCATGTCTTTGGACTGTGGGAGGAAACCGGAGCGCCCGGAGGAAACCCACACAGACACGGGAAGAACATGCAAACTCCATGCAGGGAGGACCTGGGAAGCGAACCCGGGTCTCCTAACTGCGAGGCAGCAGCACTACCACTGCGCCACCCTTTATCCTTAGCATCCTTCTCCCAATATACCCAGCATCTCTCCTCTGCACATGTCCACAACAACACAATCTCGCATCTCTAACTTTGTCTCCCAACCGTCCAACTTGAGCTGACCCTCTAATGTACTCAATTCTAATCCTATCCATCCTCGTCACACCCAGTGCAAATCTTAGCATCTTTACCTCTACCTCTACCACCTCCAGCTCTGTCTCCTGCTTTCTGGTCAGTGCCACCGTCTCCAACCCATATAACATAGCTGGTCTCACTATTGTCCTGTCTGTCACAAATTACTCCTGACAATCTTCTCCACCCATTCCACCCTGCCTGCTCTCTCTTTTTCACCTCTCTTCCACAATCCCCATTACTCTGTACTATTGATCCCAAGTATTTAAACTCATCCACCTTCGCCAACTCTACTCCTTGCATCCTCACCATTCCACTGACCTCCCTCTCATTTACACACATGTATTCTGTCTTGTTCCTACTGACCTTCATTCCTCTCCTCTCTAGAGCATATCTCCACTTATTATTATATTATTATAGGGTCTCCTCAACCTACTCCCTACTATCGCTACACACCACAATGTCCTCAGCAAACATCATAGTCCATGGGGTCTCTTGTCTAATCTCATCTGTCAACCTGTCCATCACTATTGCAAATAAGAACGGGCTCAGACCTGATCCCTGATGTAATCCCACCTCCACCTTGAATGCATTCGCCACTCCTACCGCAGACCTCACCACGGTCACACTTCCCTCATACATATCCTGTACAACTCTTACATACTTCTCTACCACTCCCGACTTCCTCATACAATACCACAACTTCTCTTAAAGCGCCCTGTCATATGCTTGTTCTGGGTCCACAAAGACGCAATGCAACTCCTTCTGGCCTTCTCTATACTTCTCCATCAATACCCTCAGAGCAAACATTGAATCTGTGGTAAATACATAAAATGCATTATTATTATTATTATTATTGCAAAGAATTACCCAAGGTAGGGGGTGTGGACCTCCTTCTGTCTTCTGTCTCAGAGGCATCTTATGTTGAACATTTTCTAAGCCACGCTATCGTTTAATTTTGGGATTATCTAAATACTTCCCAGTAAACTATGCCCTGAATAAAAACTTTGTGCCCTGCCATGGACTGGCTCCCAATCCATGCGCATGGGGCAATGTCAGGATAAAGTCCACTCTCTCAATTAATTGGATTAAGCACATTTGAAAAATGAATCGATAGACGAACCCTTTCTTTTGAATATTAAGTGAACTTTTCCAGAAATGTATTGGACATTGGTGATGTTGCTGTTATGGTGTAACTGATGCAGTAAATTCAAGGAATCCTGCCAGCTGCGTAACCGTCTTGGCGCTTTAAATAGTAATGCAGCAAGATGTGGCTCACCGATGTAGGTCAGAACAAAATACGAGCAAATGACTGAAATTGTGTACCGCATTAGTTTCAAGAGCAACCGACTCAGACGGCCTACGAGTTGAGTGAAGGATCGCGCCTTGATGTGCGGCCGCACCCCGCAAGTTTTTAACACTCCCATGTGCACCTGAGCCTCATTCCTCTTGGCTCGACACTCGGCTTTCTCCTGTCATTTGCATTGTGGGTGGAGAAGGGGGCTGGCGCAGCATCTCGGCGCAACAGTGCCAGCCGGAGCCTGTGTAGAAGAGAGACAGAGCGCAATGCGTGAATCTCGGCCAAGAATTGGGAGACACTGGAATCATCGTTTCGGCCACCATATTTTGTCATATTAGTAAACTTATTTTTTTCGTATGATTCCGAAATGGAAGCTACGTTGCTAAAGCCGCAAATGATGGGGGACGTCAGTTGCAACAATGGTGCAGTGAATGCGGAGCTGGAGGTGAAAAAGCTGCAGGAGTTGGTCAGGAAACTGGAGAAGCAGAATGAGCAACTGAGACACCGGGCCAACGCCGTCAGCAGCTGCACGGTGAGCCCGCATATGCTGCAGCCTTCGCCGGCCTGCTTGCTCGGCAGCCCGGGTGGCGGGGGAGTCGTGAGCCCCGTTTTCACGGCGAGTTACTGCATTCCCAGCCCCGTACCGGCTCTGCTTTGCCCGACGGCTATTGCATCCTATTGCCCTTCCGAGGAGCAGTTTCTCTTCTTCAGTCCGCATCTTGCACCTGAATGCAGCGGCTCCAGCGAGCCCACTCTTCTGGACGAAGTGGAAATATTAGACCTAAGTGACGGCGAGGAGGACGAGCAAACCTGGTAACGTGGCTTTTCTTATTTACGCCGTTATGGTTCGTTTTAATAATTTCTTCAAAATGTGCCAGCAGGATCTCATTGATCGGCTTCTTTGGATGCCACTGACTATTTTGTTTGCCTGTAAGGAGATGCGGGCATCACAATCCTGTTTTGAATCCTCGCCGCTTGTGCGGGGTGGCAATCGCGATAGCTTGGGTTTTGTTGTGGATGCTTACTTGCGAACCTGTCGTTTACATCCTCGAGTCATGTGTCTGTCTTTGACGCTTCCAAAGATAAGCCGTGTCAGGAACCCAAAATTGGAAAAGTGGGCATGTAAACTTATTACCAATTATGCTAAGAACCGTTTTTGATATGGGATCGTTAAAAAATTAGGAAAAACGGTGCGTCTGTTGAAGCGGAAAAAAAAAACGAGCCTGAAAGTCCTGACACGAATTTGGAGCAATTCCAAAAAAAAAAACGCTTTGTCTGGCGGACTAATTTGCACAAGCTTATTCGCTATTGGGGAATTGAGTCGGTGGGATCAAACGGATTATTGTTTTAAGGCTTCCCTCTTTACAATAGTAACATGAGCAGCAGCACAGACCTGGCCACCAAGTGGCGATCGGCAGTTTTTCCGACCCTCATTAAGTTTTCGTGCAGTCTATCAAAGTAAAAACTGCACGTTTTGCATTGAGAGTTGCTTTCAAATTGAAATTTGAATCTTATCTATGAACAACGCTGCAGAAAATTGATCTGGCAAATAACTGAACAAAATGCTGATCATGAGTGTGGCTTGTCTCTCTCTCGTGAAGGGAAGAGGGGTTGTTGTAAATTAGATCCAACAACGTGCGGAGATGATATTTTTTTTTGGGTCGGGGGTTGGGTAGACTCCATATAGTAACGTAAAAATAGTGATCACCCTTCAGTACTGTTCCGGCCCGTAGGTCGGATGTACCACTCACTCACTGATCGACCCAGTTTTCAGCACTCTTGCTTCTATTTTCAGACACAATCGATCAGGATCCTCTCCCGCGGTGAAGACAGAAATGCAAGTGAGCAGGGTTGAGTAAAACTGCCAGTCGGTCCAAGAGAGGACTCTGCGCCTTGTGGTTACCAAAAGTTGACCCAAAGACTAAATTTATAAACTGACTTCATTGTTCCCGCTACACAGTGCCTTGATGTGAAAGGTGACTCTGTTGAAAGGATTTGTAGTGAGTTATATAATTAGGTTTTAATTAACATTTTCGCCAGTAGCTATTAGAAAAGCAGCTTAGCATTAAGAGATTTAGCAGGGAATGCACCCAAATGCAGAGCCTGTCTGACCTCATTAGCTTTTTTTTTAATGTAAATATCACTTTTCTGTACCTGGGATATCTCCATTCCAGGCCCAATAATTAATGTTTTCAAGATTAAGGCATTTTCTGTTCTACTTTCCTTTCAAACTTATACTGAATGTACTGATAGCAGTATGTTACTCTTAGTCAGGGCTGGACTGGGAAGCTTATTCAGGCCGGGAATCCCAAGTGTAACCCAGGCCACACAGTATACATCAGTTTTCTTGTACAGTCACAGACTCAAAAAACCAACAAACACTATTTTGTCTTGGAATTTTTTATGAATGAGGAGACGGCAGATTCAGCTTTTACACATGCATTTCACTCTTAAATATTATTCTCAAGACAACCTTTGATGAAGTGTGGAACAAGACTTCATAAATGTAAACACTTCATAAATAAATAAACCATGTAGTTCAATCATATCAAAACAAATGTGCAAAAAGCATTGAACCACAAAAAGTAGTTGTCAGTGGAATCCACAGTGCATAGATTATGTTTGCAATTTCAACTGTGAGTCTGGAATCTACACCGCCACTGTCAGTGTCTGGATGGTAATGCTAAATACTCTTCCACAAAGTTTGAAGTGTTGTGTAATAAAGACCACTTTGAATTTCTTCAATAGGCAAAAGACTCAAAAAATCTCTCGGTGCCACAGAATTCTGTCAAGCATTTTTTTAAGAATGCACTTAGTAAACAAAAAAACTATTAAACATTTCATGTAGCCTATTCAGTCACTCTCTCATCATACCGCTAAGGTTTAACTGCCAGAGTGCGAGAGACTTTCTTTAAAATATTAAAGTAAAGTAAAAACAAGACACGTCCATTAACAAACTTATCATGAAATAAAGAACAGCAGGTACATTTAAAAACACAAATCATCTCGCATATGTGTTTCATTAATAAAAAAAATAAAACATTTTGTGTAGCCAATTCAGTCACTGTAAAGGGAAAAAGGAAAAAAAATGTTAAAAATGAGACCATATGCTACACTTCATTAAATATTTGAAACAAAAATAAAACAAAATAAATACACAGTAACAAATACCAAAACCCATACAACATCCAAATATAATTCAGTTTACTCATATATATATATACTAGTCATTAAGCCCGTTACAATAACGGGCGCTAGAACAGTAGTGCATAAACATTAGTAGGAACAGTCTATATTAAATGGCAAAGGACTTTGACCTCATTCTGTTTGTTGGTCGTATTTTTCTTTGTCTTTCAGCCTTTCTTTTGTTGATGTTTACTTGCTGAGCTGACCGTTCTTCGTGGGCTGCCGCCGTGTATTGTGTGTCTTTAATTTTCTTTGACAGTAATACTGTCTTGTGCGTCCGCTGGCATGTACGTCCGTAATATACCTTTAATTTTCTCTGGCGGTAATACAGGCGTGCGCGTCGGTAATATGCCTTTAATTTTCTTTGTCAGTAATACTGGCTTGTATGTGGCTGTAATATGTGTCACTGTATTGTGTACCTTTCATTTCCTCTCGCAGTAATACTGGTTTGTATTTCCGTAAAACGCCTGTAACTTCCTCTAACAGTAATATCGCGCATTGCACCGTGCCCCGCGCATGCGCACTTCACCAGAAGACACACACACACGGACACCTGGACGCACACTGGGATTTTATTAAAGAGGATATATAAAATCCTAAGTCTAAAAGTGCAACAATTTTATGTGACATTTTCATGTCACATTTTTTGTCATGCTTTAAATTGGGCTTATTTTAAAACCTACATATACGAGGGGGGACCCAAAAATAACCGGAATTTTGTTGTTGTTAGGTTGGTACTTGTAGTACGTGGTTGGGCCGCTAGTTACACTCCTCACAAGTCAGTCTGCCAAGTGCCATCAGTCTGGAAGGTTGTGCTTGTGTTCAGTGAATTTTTTTGTAAAAGTAGGTTGCGCAACAGTGTGAGAAGGAAACGCCCTGATTTGTGGGAGTCGGGCGATTGGTTCTTTCATCATGACAACGCTCCATCTCACACTGCTCTCAGCATTCGCCAATTTTTGGCAAGAAACGGTATGACAACCCTGAACCACCCACCCTACTCATCGGATTTAGCTCCATGTGATTTCTTTTTGTTCCCACGGATGAAAAAAGACTTGAAAGGAAGGCGTTTTGCTGATGTCGAAGAGGTAAAACAAGAAACAACCAGAGCATTAATGGGCATTACTTCAGACGAATTTAAAAAATGTTTTGAACAATGGAACAAATGGTTAGATAAGTGTATTTCCACCAATGGAGAGTACTTTGAAGGAGACTAATTGTAGTTTGTACAGAAAATTAAATTAAACACGTTTTAAAAATATTTCCGGTTATTTTTGGGTCCCCCTCGTATATGTTTGGTATCATTCTTTTCAGAATTTATCGAACTTTAATGTGATGTTGTTAGATTTTCAGATCCTTATTAAGTTTTTAATTTATAAACTAAAAAATATCAAAAACTCATGTCCCGCAAGTTGAGATTTAGTACCAAGAGATTTAACCACACCCGGGGCCAGACATAAAAGACAAAGAGTAGGACAGTTGCTGTATAGGCTTTCAAATATTCAAAGTGCCATGCGAGATGCTAGCAGCTGATCGAGCAAAGAGGAGGTAAAAAAAAAAAAAAAAAACCTGTATTTGTCTCCCATTGTATCACCGTTTAAGAGGGGGTTTCAGAGGAGCGACCGCGTCTCCTTGGGGTGCGCTCAGCCCCCCTCTTCACAACACGAGCGGCAGAGACGCGAAGTGGCTGGCGCGTAGCACAGGCCGGGGTGGTTGGCGAGCGAAGCGAGCAGGGGGCAAACCCCCTCGTGTATATTATAAACTTTTAAACAATCTTCATATATAACTTTAATCACAAAAGCACCAGACATGCACACCTCTCATCATTGCGGTCCTGTTTAACTGTCAGAGCGCTTGATGCACGCAAAATCAAAACTTGACTTGAAGAAAAACAAGCAACCATCCAACCAGAGACCAGAAAAGAAACCCTCCAACGTTAAACTAAAATGATTTATGCCCAGTATAGAGCAATAATGCCTGCTCGTTTTCCAGTATAATAACATTATATAATTTCACAATTAGTTTATTTCACTGGTTGTTCTGAATGCCAGGTCAGGCAGCAGGTCACCAGGTAAGCTCCCTCTGATTGTTAAACGTCAGTCCAGCTCTGTTCTCAGTTGATGGACCCCATATGAACATATCCAATAAGAATGTCTTGAAAACTGCTTCAGCCTCCCAGAATGTTAAGAAGAAACGTGGGCAGCCGGAGATTCTCACTGTGTTTTGTTTTTAAATCACACTGCTTGAATCATTTTAGAGTTTTGATCATACAGTAATCCCTCCTCCATCGCGGGGGTTGCGTTCCAGAGCCACCCGCGAAATAAGAAAATCCGCAAAGTAGAAACCATATGTTTATATGGTTATTTTTATATTGTCATGCTTGGGTCACAGATTTGCGCAGAAACACAGGAGGTTGTAGAGAGACAGGAACGTTATTCAAACACTGCAAACAAACATTTGTCTCTTTTTCAAAAGTTTAAACTGTGCTCCATGACAAGACAGAGATGACAGTTCAGTCTCACAATTAAAAGAATGCAAACATATCTTCCTCTTCAAAGGAGCAAACAATTCAATAGGGCTGTTTGGCTTGTAAGTATGCGAAGCACCGCGGCACAAAGCTGTTGAAGGCGGCAGCTCACACCCCCTCCGTCAGGAGCAGAGAGAGACAGATAAAAAAATCAATACGTGCCCTTTGAGCTTTTAAGTATGCGAAGCAACGTGCAGCATACTTAAAAGCTGCACACAGAAGGTAGCAACGTGAAGATAATCTGTCAGCATTTTTAGACGAGCGTCCGTATCGTCTAGGTGTGCGAACAGCCCCCCTGCTCACACCCCCTACGTCAGGATCACAGATAGTCAGCGCAAGAGAGAGAGAGAGAAAAGTAAGCTGGGTAGCTTCTCAGCCATCTGCCAATAGCGCCCCTTGTATGAAATCAACTGGGCAAACCAACTGAGGAAGCATGTACCAGAAATTAAAAGACCCATTGTCCGCAGAAACCCGCGAAGCAGCGAAAAATCCACGATATATATTTAAATATGCTTACATATAAAATCCGCGATGGAGTGAAGCCGCGAAAGGCGAAGCGCGATATAGCGAGGGATTACTGTATATCACTTTTGGTCTTCGTTATTTTGTGGAGTGCAAATTGAGTGTTCAGTCTTATTTTCTTAAGCACTGTTGACTGCAAGCATGACCATAAGGCACTTTACAGAGCAGACCTGGTAACAATAGGTTCAAATTGACAAATGGATTGGCAGATTAAAATCAGAGCTGCAGTACATGTAGAAGCAAGAATGAAGTATTGATAGACACACAAATAGTTTGGAAAAGACCTAATATCAATAAGGAGTAATGTATGGTTAAAGAAGAAAAATCTGTTAAAACAAGCAATTCACATGTACAGTTGATGCCATTTCAGTGAGTTACAGCTGGTGGAGCAACATAACACATAGAGCATCAGAAAGAGTGTTAGGATGTAGAGTACATAGAAGTAAATACACATTGAATATTGCAGTAAGGCCTGAGGACAGGAAAATACCAGAATCAGTGTAAGGTTCTCGCTATCATCAAGATAAGCAACGAAAAGCTTGTAGTGTGTAATTGTATGTATAGTGTTGCAGGCATTGTATGACAATTATGCTTAATCTACATAATGTGGAAGTACACCTTTTCCCATATGGTTAACATAATATGTAGTCCCTTATGGGAACTTGTGGAAAATAAATACAATATCAGTCTCTTAGACTAAGAAGCTTTCCCTATAGTAGCTCTCAAGTGGTGTAACACCAGTAGGATTCAAAGAGCATATTGACTGACCAGTGGAATACAGATAGATCAGTGGTAAACCTTAGCAGGAAAATGTGAAAAGGCAAGAGAAAATGAGCTGTGGCTTGAAAATTAATTGGTTCATTATTATTCATCCATCAATTTTCAGATCCTCTTAGTTCAGGATATTTGAGACCAGGGTTAATTCTGGTGACATTGGATGCAAGACAGAGTGGCACCCCATCCTGGGTTAGTTCCTATCATAGAAGTGGCTAAAAGCATTTTTACACTCGTGGTGCATTTGCTTTGTGCCAGAACAGATGATGATTAGTTAGTTTGTTTCAATGTCCAGTTAGTTTGGTTGTGTTTCACACAGAGAACTTTCAGGCAATAACAATACACACCTACGGAGCATGCCATGGTCTTCTTTCATTGGACACAGTTGTTACCTGGGAAAAATTATCATGGAGGGTTGTCGAGAGCTGCATTTGTACACCATAGCATTCACAAGAATTATGTGGTTTGTTTACTGAACACAGGTCTGTGACCAGAATCTGATAACTACAAGACCACTTGAAAATGATGTGCAGTTTTACATGCTATAGATAGGATACATTTCATCTAGGTGGCTCTTCAGATTACTTCAGTGTCCTTTACAGGTAGATAGTAGACGTATCAGATAAATTTAATTCTGCTGTATGTTGTTGCATATTTATTCTCGGGCAGCCCACTATATGAGCGTGACCTCTATTTAGCTTATGTCAAATCACATGTTTTCTTTCTTGACTCTTTATTGTTAATAATGTTCACTTTGGAAAGTTTTATTCATGTTTATTACATAATATCCCAGTTTAATGGCACCATTGTCTCCAGAAGAAAGATCGCACAGAGAACTCCCCACCTGTGTGCATCACTTTTGTGGTGTACAATTCTGTTAGTTGCATAGGGCTTTTGTTTCTCACCACCTCAGTATGTGGTTTGATCAACATGATCACAAGTGAATTTGCAATATTTTTTTTTTTTTTTGGTCAACTTCTATCCGATCATGAGAGAAAGAGGCCTTTACTTAGAATCAGGTGTTAGAATTCAACTGATTGAGTGGTTCTTGGGTGTGCTGTTTTATTTGATTTTGCATGCATGTGTGGATTTATTTTGGCACTTGTGTACTAAACGGACGGCTAGTACCCTTTTCTATTATCGTGACGCAAATCGGATTTTCATTTTTAACATTAGGCACCCAAAGGGGGCATTAACATTAGGGACCTATAGGCAACTATGCTCCACCCCCACTAACATTAAAGTTTGCATTTGTGGTTGGGGTAGGTCAGTCTAATAATTTAAACTCCAAAAATTAAGCAACCGGGGCACCTCCCCCATGGAGCCCAATACTAGAATGGGTAGGAACTGCCATCCGTTTAGTCCACAGGTACCTTTATTTTTCTCATTACTGGGAATAGAGTAACATGGCAACTACAGCTCACACAAATTTTTCTTACGTCTTTCCTGTCTTTAAATTGGTCCCATGTCAGAACACATTCATACCTCATGTAAACTGCTCCAGGGTTCACTTGCTACTGCACCAAAACCACACTTTTCAAAGGTACCCAGTCCAGTTGTGTTGTTCACATTTACCTAAGTGGACCTGACTACAGGGGAAATCTCTCCTGAGTTTGGAAAAAACTGTTCCAAACAAACTAGAAGTGAAAACACCATATTAATACACCCATATTCAGACATACAGAGCTGATTTAGTGTCACCGTTTAACATAATGTGCACATATTTGGGAGGCTGTGGGAAAACACCTGTAGACATGAAGAGGGCGTGCAAACTCTGCTTATCTATCTAGGACTCTGGAACTGTAAGGCAATAGTACAACTACTGAACCATGTTACTGCCCATTCATTATAAACACCGAAGTGAAATTTTAAAAAGTTGTCTTTGGACAGCATTTGATTTGAATTTTACTGCTGAGAAGCTTGATTCTAAAGTTTGGGTCATCAGTTGGCAGTCTGCAGACAAAGGAGACGTCTCAATTGAACTGAACTGAGTCTGCTCCCAGTGTATGGGATGAAAGGATTTTTGAACACTTTCCCCTGTTTAACTGGAGCCATATGAATTCAGAGCAACATATGCATTCATCTGTCAAATATACTCCAGCTAATCTCTGTATTTCATTGTGACTGGAAGGAATAAAAGCCACAGCTTTCAAAGTTTTGGGGCACTCTTTTGCAGTAGTTTCTCAGTGTTTATGTATTAGTGCTTGCTAAATATTTTTGTTTTGAGTATATTGTTTGTTATCCAAATTCAATTTAGTTATATGAGAGTTGAATATATTTCATGTGTAGCGTGTTTATTTTGCATATTTGTAAATGCTATATTGACTACTAACTGTGAGGATACATACAGGTGAGAATATGCAGGGGGATGTAGCTTTGTTTGCTGGAGAGGTAGGTTGAAATGGAAAAGAAGGAGAAAATTGACAGCACACTGATAAAAGCTTGCAAAGGTAGGAATTCCCCTGAGGAGGTTAAAGTTTTTCACCAGGGGTTTCCTGGAGCCGATAGTGGGAGTTAGTCTGTGTCCCCAGAGAAAACATCTAATACATGATCCTTCCATGGGTCATTAACTGCTGCTTGTGTGTATGTCCGTACTTCTTTAATCATGCTTCAGTGTTGTACCATTATTTTGAACCTGTTAAAGTGGTTATTGATGGCATAATAAAATATAATTTCATTAAAGAATCTGACTGAATTTATAATACCAATTTTTAGCACACGATATTAGTTGTAACTGCACAGCTTTTTGGGTCTGAAAGTGAAATTAAAGTTTCACTTGGGTGATTTGAATAGCCCAGTTTCGACTGAAATATTACAGAGTTTTGAATGCTACTTCTTGGCTAATGAGTAAAAGTTATGCGAATGGGCATAACCCTTGTGGATTTTTCATGCGAAAAACTGTGAATTTAAATGACTCGGCTTGCTCATCTGGAATGATAATAAAACTGAATTAAGTGCAATATATTCTTGATGGATCCTTATCTTGCATACATTATCATTGCATATTTAACATGCATGATGTGGATGAATGGGTACTTGAATGAAAGTCCAGGAGTGAAGGAGGGAGTGCACATCTTAAAGTGTCTGAGCATTTTGTGCAAAGGGTAGGTCTGAGGGAGACACCTACTCTAAAGGATGTTGAATATGTCGGTCAAGTTCTATTGTACAAGCTGTTCAAAGTATCAGCAGCAAAGTTGGTTGGACTTTAGAGAGATACACTGTGAGAGAACACTGGAAGTGTCATTTAGTAAAATTATATAAATAATTACAAATATGATTTAAAATTGCTAAATGCAGAATTGCTTCAATATCTTATGGAATTCAGTAAGTGTTCACCAACAAGAAACAATAAAAGTTACTAGTTAATATTTCCTTTTCAAACACATTATTCAAAATTGTACTCTTTCTCTACCAAAACAAACAAGTTTTCCTGTGGGATAATCAGGACTACCTAACATAACCATATTATTAAGGTTTAAGGTTTCTTTATTTAGTCATGTTTACACAAGAAAACATGAAATTTGCCTTCTCAGTTGCATCTAATAACAGACAGAATGAAATAAAACAGACAAATAGAAACAAGAAAGGTTAAGGTAAGGCAGTTAGATAATACATACTGTATTTACACTAAAAAAAAAAAAAAAGGTTACAGGATATATATAAAAACCTTAATCATTATCGCCGATATTTCTTATTGAAAAGTCGTATGGCACTAGGAAGAAAGGAGTTTCTGGAGCAATTTGTGTGGGTTTTCAAAGCGACTATTTTTCCTGATTTACTGAAGTTTAGTTCTACATGTAATGGATGTCTGTCATCAGTTGAGATGTTTTCCAGTTTCTTTAACATTGCCCTCTGACACACACTAGTCAAATCATCTACATCAGCCCCAATAACTTTAGCTGCAAACTTCGTAATCTGCTGGCGCTTTTTTGGGTTTTGGTTTGTCAGACTATTAAACCAGGCAATGAAACTGAAAGTGATGACAGACTGGATCATACTGTGATAGAAGAACAACATGAGGTCCTTGTCTACTTTAAATAGTTTGAGTTTATGGACGAGAAGTAAGCGCTGGTTGCATTTAGAGAATAATTTTTTTGTATTTCTATTCCAGTTAAGATTTTTATCTAGGTTAGTTCCTAAATATTTATAGTCAGTCACTATTTCTACCTCCTCTCACAGAACTACAATGGGTGCAGGGCTCGCAAAATCGCTAGCCCGAGGGGGCTATTGTGTCTTCCAATCGGGCTACCAAAATCTATCTCAGCCCTGCCCGTCGGGCTATCATAGGAAGGAAAAATATATGTCAATGCTTTTGCATTCTTTCGCAAATGTAGCTGGGTAATTATGTCATTTTCGGGCATCGATGAGCCACTGTCAATATGTGAAATATTGAAATCATGTTTGAATTCGCGCTTGTTTTTTTACTTTCACTTTGCGATCGCGCGAACTGTGTATAGAGAGCGGCAGTACTGATTGGTCAGTGACGGATTAATTGCGCACCAATTCCTCTGACATCGTCTTATTACTATTCAAACATGACAAGTGAAATCTCCCGCAGCAAGCTTAAACATGTGATAGAGGTTGATTGCGCAGAGAATTTAAAAAATCTCTGACCGTTATATGTGTGCATGTGTAAAAATAGATGGATTTACGCAGGTGTTTTAGTTCTGCTGAGCCAAATAAGACAGGTCAGGGTGAAAAAGGGACAGCCAAAGAAAAGCCTACCACAAAGCAGAAAAGTTATGACAAATCAGACTATGAGGCAAAAAGAAAGCGCAGCTTTTTGGTTTCATGGACAAAAGAATTTCTGTGGCTGGAATATGACAAGCTAAATAATATAATGTTCTGCCGGGTGTGTCGTGAGTTTCCCTCGATTTCTGACTCGACAAGCGCCTTTGTTACTGGGACCAGTAATTTTAGGAAAGACCCCATCAGAACCTATGAGAAATCTCTGCATCACAAGAATTGCATTGGTGCTCAGTCTGCAGCATCTTTCCCAGAACAAACACCAATTGCAAAAAACATACTAAAAATAAACCAAGCACAACAAGAAGTCCTGAAAAAGCTGTTTAGAACAGCGTACCATGTTGCAAAGAGTGAACTACCATTGGCAAAATTTAGCAGTCTTTGCAAACTTCAAAAAGCAAATGGCCTAGAGATCTTGGTTTCACTTACCTCAATGACCATGCTTGCAGAGAGTTTATTGGAGCAATAGCACAGATCGAAAAGGAAATTCAAGAAAGCAGGTTCTTATCCATTCTTGCAGATGGCAGTACAGACACTGGTATAATAGAACAGGAGTTGGTTCATGTCAGGTGTGTGAGAGATAATGGTGACATATCCACATACATGATCAAATGTCAGCCAGTCAAGAGTGCAAGTGCTGCCTGTATTTTAGAGGCTATTGATGAAGCAGTGAACACCATGGGTATCAGAGAATACACATGGAAAAAGAAAGTAGTGTGTGAAAATTTTGATGGTGCTGCAGTGATGATGGATGAGAAAACAGGAGTAGCTGGGAGTCTGAAACAGAGGATACCCCACATCATAACAATCCACTGTGTGGCACACAAATTAGAGCTAGCCGTGCTGGATAGCGTGAAAGGCTGTGAGTACCTGGTGAAATTTGAAGATACACTGAAAACCATCTTTAAGATGTACTACTATTCCCCAAAGAAGCAAAGAGAACTGACAAATAAGTGAACTGCTAAATGAGAAACTGGCACATTTCAGTGGCCTGAAGAGCACACGGTGGCTTCCAAGCTGGCTGAGATGTCTGAAGTTCTGTGGAAAAAAATTACACTCCCACTGTTGTTCATATGGAGAACATGGCAGGAGGAAGTGATGTCAAGTCCGAGGATGCAGCCAAGGCTAAGGGGGTGGTGCAGGAGATGAAGACTGAGAAATTTGTTCGCTTCCTGCATTTCATGTTGGACTACAGTACCATCTTATCCAAGTGCTGTACTGATTTTCAGCATGATAACCTAAACATCACACAAACAAATCAGTTAGTTGAGAGCACCACATCACGCTTACTCAGCCAAAAAACAAAACCAGGAGAATACCAGAAAACCTTGGACACAAAGTTCACAGCGAACGAGGATGGTAGCATTTGCTACTGTGGAACTCGGCTCACAAAAAGTCAGCAACCTGCTAGAAGAGGTGAGGGCACAGACAAAGACACCTTTGGTGCAGAGATTCAGAAGATTATTGAGAACACAGTCAAGTACATGGACAACAGATTTAAAAATCTGCGTGAAAAGCCTCTCTCTTGTTTCAAGGTTTTTGACCCTTCTACTCTTCCCTACCCCAGAGAAGAGCTGGCAAATTATGGGGATGAAGAGGTAGATTATCTTGTCACATATTTTGCCAGTTTGCTAGATGAGGAAGAGAAAGAGAAAATTCCACAAGAATGGATGGATCTAAAAATGTGGCTTGCAGAACACCGGGGTAGCAAGGTAGATGATTGCTTGTACAGCGATCTCCTCTCTGGGAATCCAGAACACCTCTCTCATATCTTGTTGCTGGTGAAATTAATGCTGACACTTAGTCCATCAACAGCCATCTGTGAGAGAGGATTTTCTTGCATGAACCGAGTGAAGACAACACATTGTACCTCTCTACACCCTGAAACACTGAATGACTGCATGCAACTCTCCATTAATGGGGAAACAGTTGAATCTTTTTGCCCTGACAAGTCAATTCGTTTCTGGATGTTTTCTGGAAAAGGTTTAAGGCACCTGGATCATAAAACCCCGACAAGAACAAAGAGCAGTGAAATGGAGGCTGATGCACAGGAAGAGAAAGCTGATGAAGGAGATGCTATGCCCTCAACATCGAGTGGCATTTTCTCATCCGTGACTTCAGTGGAAATTTCAGATTCAGAATCTGACACAGACTGATTCATGTTCTACACAGTTCTTACAAGTTCATAGAAATTTCTGTTCAATTAGAACCAAATATTTGAGTTGATGATTGTAATTTTTATACAGTTGTTGTAATGTGTGTTTTAACAATTTTTTGATTGATATTTTGTTTCCTTTACAATATTATACATTAAAAAATAATCTCTTTTTTATTCGAGCTACTTAAATTTATTTTGGGCTACCAAAAACTGAAGAGTGCCTGCCCGAAGGGCTACCAGGGATTTTGAAATTTTGCGAGCCCTGCGGTGAACATACAGATTTCTGTCTCTTAAAATCAAATATCAACAAGAGTGATTAGGCATACACTATAACAAAAAAAAATTGTAATTGGTTTGTGGTGTTTTTTTTTTTTTTTTTTGTTCTTTATTTCGCCTTATACAATTTCACGTATTAGGAATTTGTTAGTTTTCGCATACCCCTTGGGGTCAGAGCGCAGGGTCAGCCATTGTACAGCGCCCCTGGAGCAATTACAGGTTAAGGGTCTTGCTCAAGGGCCCAACAGAGTAGGATCTCTTTTGGCAGTGACGGGGATTCGAACCGGCAACCTTCGGGATACCAGCGCAGATCCTTAGCCTCAGAGCCACCACAATACAGATTACGCAATTTAACCTAATTTTTTTTTATTCCCGTTTCCTCAGTGTTTTTTTGGATCATGCTTGCATGCGCCATGCCACCGTACAATGACTACAACCAAGTGTTGATTGGTATTGCAAACATGACCACATGCAGGAGGTCAATGGCATTGGTGCTTTAAAAAATATAAGATACTGATTTGGCAAAAAGTTTAATACAGTGTATCCAGTACAGATTATTGTCAAGTGCACAGAGTACAGTGAAATTCTTTATTTGATGCTTGACCAACATGCCCCATCTGGACCAGGGTGACCAACCTGGTTCTGTAGTTCATTGTAGTGCTGGGCGGTATACCGGTTCATACCGAAAACCGTTTTTTATTTTTGTTATGATATGGATTTTTCTTATACTGCAACACTGGTTTAAATTGCCTAAACAACGTTCGGAACATGGTGCAGTGGGAAACTTTTTAAGGGGGACCTTTTTCACTGCTACACCGCTAAACAAGCATACAACAGAGTATATGCGGTAGTGGAGGTATTGCGTGGTGAAAATGGACAGAGAACATTCCGAAACTGAAGCTGTAGCAGATGATGAAGTTGAACATGATGACACAGAAGAACTTTTATTGGAAAAAGGAGTCACGTAGGTTGTCTGGAGATACTTTGGATTTAAAAGGTCGGATGTGGACCATTATGTTCAAATGTGTGAATACTGTTTCTATACTACTGGATAATACTGCAAGCCAAGTTGTATTTTTTTGAATACTGTGTAATGTACCTGGGTACTGTGTAAAGTGTGACATGTTGTCTTTATTCTCGACATTTCCACTTTAATCTCGACGCTTATGACGAGAAAAAAGTCGACATTTCCACTTTATTCTCTCCGTTTGTCGAGATTAAAGTCGGCATGTTGACTTTTTTTCTTGTAATTTGTTATTAAAGTAGAACATCGTAAACTAAAGTTCATGTTAAAATGAATATTTAATTTATTAGATTTTCTCAAACCCCATCATAAGTTATGTAGCACATTAAATGCTTTGTGTTGTGTTCCCGGAGCCATGTTAATCGCTACATGCTTCTTAAACTGACTTCCTCTTGCACTAAGAGGAGGCACAGACAGCACACAGAATACATTAATTTCATGATATTCCTGCTCCCAGAACATTTAGAATGCTAAGATAAGTGGAACCTCGGTTCACGAACGTCTCGGTACACGTACAACTCGGTTTACGACCAAAAAGTTTGCCAAACTTTTGCCTCGGTTCACGACCACACACATGGTATACGAACAAGCCAGGTTCCCTTTCGGTTTGTACATGTTCAGTCTCTCCCTGTGCATTTCCTGTGCAGCGAGTAAGAGAGAGAGCGAGAGCGCGAGACACACACACAGAGGCAGCACACACGCAGGCAGCGAGAGAGAGCCGCACACACACAGGCAGCACAGAGAGAGAGCCACGCACACACACAAGCAGGGAGAGAGAGCTGCGCACACACACAGGCAGAGAGAGAGAGAGACAGACCCGCACACACAAAGGAGCGCTAGAGAGGCACGCACACACACAGGCTCACAAAAGAGAGAGAGAGGGCGGGCGAACGAGAGAGGGAGGATTGGACACATAAGGTAGAGAAGGCTTGTTTTTCTTTTCAGTTCTGTTTACAGCGATCGGTTCGTAGCCTGCATTGTTGCAATGTTACTTTTCTTGGTGGTTTATTAAATTATGGATTTTTCAAATGTTCATTTTTTCCCCTGTGCTTAAAACTCATTAAAAAAAAAGTGTTTTTAACGAGCGGTTCCTAGCACTATAGCGTGAACTATTACAGTGTTAGTTTTCTCTGTTGTTCAAGGTTTTCTCAGTGTTATTCCATGTTTTTACATTTAGTTTACTATTACGCTGTACATTCTATGGTTGGTTTAACTATATTTGTGCTTAAAAATAAAAAAAAATATATACATACAGTTCGTACGGTCTGGAACGGATTAATTGTATTTACATACAATCCTATGGGGGAAATTGCTTCGGTTCACGACCAAATCGGTTTACGACCAGAGTTTTGGAATGAATTATGGTCGTGAACCGAGGTTCCACTGTACTTGATATAATTTTCATGATGAAGTGCATTAAAGCATGTATTAATCATATGGTGGCGTGGAGGTTGCACTGCTGCCTCGCAGCAATGGGGACCCGGGCGTTCCCTGCTTTAAATTTGCAGTTTTTCTTGTGGGTTTACTTGCCGTGCTTCAGTTTCCTTTCAGAGTCATGGCGGGTTTTGTTATGATATATTAACCCTGCTAGTGTATGTATTGCTCGTATTCACACTGTGATGTGCTGGCACCACGTTCAGGATTTCCTCCCGCCTTGCATACAATGCTTGCTGGGATGGGCACAACCCTGAATGGACGGCATAATTAAACATGTATAACGAAGATTTTTTTTTTTTAAGTTCTGAACACTCCGTGGTCTAAGTTTATAACTAGTTTTAATTTCACAAGGACGTTTATCGTGTGGCGATTGGTTATGTGGAGGAAGGATAGGAACTGGGGGTTTAATACATCAGAAAGAGACAGCACGCATGCAATAAAGAAAGCCCACTCAGAAGAACATCCATTGAATTCTGTGTTCGTGTCTTTGACCACCAGTTCACAAACCCAACATTTACACAATATTTAAGTTAAACCTGTGCAATACCCATTCATACATCCAGTTTTTTGGAACCTTGTCACACCTGCCATAAAGTTCTCTACACTGAACGTACACCTGGGGACCTCTTACTGTGAGGAAGTAGCACTACCACCACGCCGCTGTGCATGTTTAATACCTGCTTTAATGCATTTCATCATGAAAAATTATCTTAGCATTCTACATTTTCAGAGAGCAGGAATATCATGAAGTGAATGTATTCTGTGCGGCGATTGCTGCCTCTTAATGCAGGAGGAAGTCAGTTTAAGAAGAGCGTAGCAGTTAACAACTGGGTTGGGGAACACTTAACAAAGCATTTAATGTGCTACATAACTTATGACGGGGTTTGAGAAAATCTAGTGAATTAAACATTGATTTTAGGATGACGTTTAGTTTACAACATTCTACTTTAATGACGAAATAAACTATGAGAATAAAGTGGAAATGTCGAGAATAAAGTCAACATGTTGACTTTATTCTCAACATATAGTGGTTTTTCTTCACTGTGTCAGTATTTTTTTTTCTTCACAGTGGCCCTAATACGATTCCATAGGGCTATACCACAAATAGCATTATAAATGCAAGTTGCAGTTTTATTATTTATGTATAGCTTAGCTTGAAGCAAGGTCCATATTAATGCAGTTTGCCTTAATGATGGTTCAGTTGGTAAAGATGTCATCACCAAGTTGCGCTTGTTTTATTTTATTTTATTTTTATTTGGTGAATACTGTGTAATGCACCTGGGCTTCAAGTCTTGGAAGTAATAGTATTATTACTGGAAGTTGCAATATTATTTATTTTATTATTATTTATTAGTTTAAATATTATGCAGTTTAATGATGGTAAAGTTGTTTAAAAAGTCACTTTAACATGTCAGTGGACAGAGATTGCTTACATTAACAAAGTGTAGTTGGTTTACAAAAAATATTTACTATTTATTCCTTTTCTAAGACATTGTTCAGTGCAATACAACTTTTGACAAGCACCTCTGGATATTTTACTAAGTCTAAATGCCTCTTTGGATGGTTGAAAATATGTTGTCAAAATTTTAGTTTAAGTTGTTTGCAAATATTGTTCAATAAAAAGGCTCTATATTTTGACTGCCTCTGTCCTGCAATGTGATTCCTTCTCTTCATTAGTGCCACCCCCTTGAAAAGTATCACTTTATGGGGCCGTGCAAACCTTGTATTAATACTTGTGTGCACATTAAAATATTTTTTTGTACAATGTACAATTCTCATGACAGTGGAATAGGTTATTCTTAGCCAGTAATTGTAGTGGAAATATGGTTAACATCCACTCATGCAAGGGGAAAAAAATACCGTCCAATACCGTGAAACCGGTATAATTTTGAAAAATACCGTGATATAGAATTTTGGTCATACCGCCCAGCACTCGTTGAGTTGAGTTTGAGTTGCCAGCTCTGCTTCTATCTGAGAGATGGAAACTAAGGCTGTAGTCCATTTTCTTAGAGACACACAGCTTGCTGATTATAAAAAGTTGAATAGTGGTGGTTTATATACATCTTTCTGCTGTTGGATTATTTGGATTACATTTGGAGATGCAGATTAATTCAACCCTTGTGTTAGAAGTGACAAATAAATTATGTTGCATGCTGAGATATACAAAAATTTACTTTAAGCAGTGTGAAAAATATGTTGCCGTGGGAGTGCTGGCTGTACTATGTTTAATGCACTTGTAATTGAAGCTTTGTATATATGGGGAAAAGTGTATTCAGTGTGGTGCAGTGTCCTGCTGGAGAACTTTCCTCTGAGGAAACAGCCTGTAAGTGGCCAACTTGTAGCAAGTAAAACCACAGGACAAAGTGTATTAATTAATTCTGGAGTGTTTTGGAAGTATTCAATTAACATTGAAACATAATTTTTAAATACCTAAATGGAAAAACTATTTAATATGGTCATCCTTATTTTTTTCAGGAACTACCTAGTATTCATTTGACATTTGTTTTATTACACTGTCATTATATGAAAATTGTCCCTAAGTTGTTCTGAGTGACCAGGATTCCAGGCTTTTTTTTTTTTTTTTTGTATTCCACATCTCCATTTATGCATGAGTAATTTATCTTTCCATTTAAATAAAACAGGTGCTCCGTTGTTGGCTAATAAGTGTTTAGCAAGTTTGAAGGAGGAAATTAACCTGTGAAATCGTGTGACATCATCAGGTCATCATTGTACAAAGTGTTATTAAAAAGGTCTGGGGATGACTTTTAGGGGATGTTTTAAGAGTGGGCATCATAGTGAGATAAAATTTGTGCAGTATCTTTGTTGACAAGTAATCCAATCTCCTGTTTAGCTGCAGCTGAACAAAAGCCACTTTGTGTGTGTATTTTTTTCCTTTATAAATAAAAGAGAAAACTTACTGAGCTTTGGTGTACCAGCTTCAGGCTATGCTTCTAATGTGACAGTCTTGAGGCCGACAATGGTTTTAAATATAAAATTTAATTTTTGGAAGATATGACCATGTCTGATAAATAAGACAACAGCAGTCAGAAGTAAGCATTTAACTACAGTAATCCTTTGTAAGCAAAATGAATAGTTGTGCAAAATTTTATTTCATATGTCCAGTTTTTGGTCACAAACACTGAAGCTTACTGCTGGTAGCAGGATCCAGGTCTTAACACAGTAGCAAATCAGAGTCACCAGTTTACCTTACATTTTGAAATGTTGGGGGAGGACTGTAGTACTCCGAGAAGAAAGCACAGACAGTAGGGAACTGACACAGAATTCTAACCCACAGCTTTAGAACAATCTCTTTAAAGTGTTTACAAAACTATTGTGCTACATACTGAAAAGTGATATCTAACCTAGACACCCTCTGGCCTATTTTTCAAAAGGCAGAATAGTCCACACCAGTATGCTGGTTTAAAATATATATGCAGTGGATTCATAGTGTATTCTGAACCTTTCACTTTTTCACATTTTGCCATGATGCAGATTTGTAATAAAATCATTTAATTTTTCCCCCACTTCAAGCAATTCTCCATACCCTATAATGGCAAAGCAAAAACAGGATTTTAAAATATTTTGCAAATGTATTCAAATAAAATGTGTATAGTAGAGTCTGTGCTGAGATACCCAATCTGATGACAGAATTTTTTCATCCTCTGATTCCAATTCTCCCAGTATCTCCGCTCTCTTTTCCATGATGGGAGTAGAGCTACAGCAGGATACAGAGAAGACAAACCACATAGATGAGGATAAGTAGCAGATGTTGCTGTAATTCAAATTTTTAAGCATTAAAAAAAGGATGCAAGGAAAATCGTAGCTTAGAGGAATTTGCAGTAGCCGTTTGACTGGTAGGAAATTCAGGAATTAAAAAAACAAAAAAACAAACATGCTGGGAATGTAAACTTGCCTTTCCATCACATGCTGCAATAATGGAAGTAGCGTATCCTGATGCTGCTTCACCCCACCTTGACTGGGAATTAGAATTACTGGGTTTGAGAATATATGTATTTGTGTATGATAATGTAGTATTAAAATTAATTTTTGTTTCTTAGATGACTGCTTAAGGCATCTAGTACTGTTTTGACTATATATTTGGAACTTGTAAATGTAGGCCAGTATTGTAAGTCTGTTTATTTCTTTTCAGAATGATGTACCTTTATGTTTTCCCTAATTTTTGGTTTTATTTCATAATGAAATGTACATTTGTAATATACTGTAATAGTTAATTGAGTATAATTTGAAAAATCTAAAAAAAACAGATTGTGTTCTCAGAAATACAGCAAGACATCCTATTTTGGCAGTGATCGTATACCTGAATTTAAGAGTGAACTGTATGTTTGACCATGAGGATATACTATATTTAAACATGCAAAATACTGTAATAATTAGTCACTCTTGTATATTGTGTGCATTTACATCAAAATATGTTTTGACTCCCTTGATCATGGATAGATCTATTCCAACTCTAACAGCAAACATAACATTTTTACAATTTTGTTATTTTAAGAATATGAGTACCAAATGGACATGAATAGTCTATTCAATCAACCCAACATGCTTTTCAATTGCATTCACCTAATTTTTCCAAAATAACATAATGTTGAATTTTAAAGTTCCCCAATGCCCTTCTATCTTCAGTTTGCCATCTTAATGTATCAGATATTGGCATTCGTTTTTTCTCAGGAGTGTAACATGTATATTACTTGCTGCTGTGTTACATGGGCTTCATGTCTGGCTAGCATGGCAAAAACTCATGTTCTTAGAGCTGGCTGAAGTCCCCTTTACACATGGCATTAGCACATGATTTTGTATATCTCTTGACCACATTAAAAACCCCTTAAGTGCAATTGTGAATGGTTTACTCGGGTCACATTTGGAAGTGGTCAGAAGACAAGCATAAATGCAAAAATATTTTTTGTATGCAGAAAGAAAATGCAGATGGAAGCTGGTTTAGATTTTGTATGTGGAAGCAGACATTGGATCTCTATTCATACACAACCCTGATACAATATATATATTAATTTCTACTGTAAAGTGTTCCTTTCATATGGAGGCACCATGAGATGTATTTACAGTATAGTTTATATGCTGTTGCTTTTGTACTTTTGTAAACTGTTTAGTTATTAAGAAGCATCACCTGCAATGCTGTTGTGAAACACAAACCACAAATAAGTTTAAAGTGATGACCTAATGCATTTAATCTATTAAAAATATAGTAAGAAAATAAAGTCCAACTGTCTAAAAATGAAAATGAATGTCATTTATTCCATTTTCATTTGGTATGGGAGTTACCACTTATCACCTTGAAGTCACCTGTTGTGTGGCAGCACAGGTGCTCCCTCTCTCTTTCATGCACTTTAATGCTCCAGATTAAGTAATTAAGTTTTTTTTTTTTTTTTTTTTCTCAATAGACCACTCTTTGGCTTCTCTTTGAGTTCTAATCTTGGTTTAAACGCAGTCTCTTTGTACCATGTAATGCATTTACTTTTTAAATAGTTTTTTTTTTTTACATAGGACACACTATTAAAGAGATCAAGCATGTGGTTCTGTAAGAGTTTGCATCTCGTAGAACTGTACTGAAAGTATTTATTAAACTTTTTATTCATTTGTCAGATTTTGTTATTGATTTTTAAAAACAAATTGGACAGTTTGACTCTTCATAAAGACAGAAAATCCTGCATTCAGTCCTTTTTTTTTTTTTTGTCTGTACAGTTGTGTTGCAACTCAGGCTTGTTTTATTGTTCAGGAACACTCCGAGTTAAAAGTTTGGTTGGTTAAGGCAGCACCGAACACTAGATCTGCTAGCAAGAAGTTCTTCTATTTATTTTGTGCTATGACTAGAATGCATGTGAATGCTACTGTCCTGTTGGTGGCCTGTGTAGCACTCAGTAGAGATCCTGTTGAACGTAAAAAACTGATATTTGCAGTTTGAATTTGTACATTGCACATTGTTCAACTGGTGAAATACATTATGATTTGCAGTGGCCCAGTTTATATGAAACGTCAGGATGCAAAAAGTATTTTAGTCTCTAGAGTTTAAAGAGCAGCGTAACTGTTTAAAAAAAAGTGATTAACAACTCTATGTAGCATCTTCAACCAACCTTTAATTGTGTGAGTTTCTTTACCTGTAGAAATTTCTCTTGCCATGAGACGGCATTCTTGACTTTCCCTTTGATAATTTCTTCTGCTGCACAAAATGACATTAACCTTGGCACTAAGTATAAACTATTCTTCAGGTGGCAATATTCTTGTTGGCTAGAGGGTAAGAATTATAGAGCCAACCATCAGCTGTACTGCAAGAAGTAGGCTGCTATTTCTAATTTAAAAGGAGCATGGCATTTTAGTTAGCAGTCGAAGCTGTCCATCCAAAAATATGTTTGGCAGTATTCTGGCTACATCTGGTTGAAAAAGAAAAAAAAAATCCTGCATAATTGTACAATATTGTCTTGAGTAACAAGAGGATAGAGAAATTTTAAGTTTTCATATTATTTTTATACATGTGAATATATTTAAAGTTAGATATGAATGTGATAGTAGTGACTCGTGATGTAATCGCATTGTGTACATCTTTAACAGATACTCAGCCATTCAGACAACTTACTGAAGAAGTACTCGTTCTCACAGTGTTGACCCTGAATTTCAGTTCTTTTATCATAATACAGCAAAGTCCAATGTTGTTGAAGATTTATTCCCAAATTGAAACATTTTTTAATGTTTTAATAGACTTCCTCACTCATCCCTTAGCTGTTTCAAAGTTATTCTGCACTATACAGGTCAAATACTGAAATAGCGAATACTTTTTCTTGGCCTAGAAAAGCATTCATACAACATCATGTTTAGCAGATTTCATTTTAATGAAATGTAAATTTCAGTATGGATGTTTTTTCAACAAAAATGGTCACCAAAGATGATAATTCAATGCAAAAAATACTTAATTCCATGCCTATACTTTTGCTAAGTCTGTGGAACCCTGCAACAGGCTGTCTCTTTCTTGTTAGACCAACATTTTGTGAAATTCGTGTTCTTGGGCAGTCTCGGTGAGGCTTGGCGGGAGCGTAGGAGCAACATCATACAGGTATAGCAGAATTCTGAGTCAGTGCTCCACTGAGCATCTGCGTGGGTAGTTGTGTCATGTGCGGATACTGTACTGTTTGAGTTTCATAGTGTTTCTCAAAATTTACTTTACAATGAACAAATAAAGTGAGAAACGGGGTCAGTTTACGCTGGAAAAAGTTACATTTAACATCTCATTTTCAAATAAAATACTTTTTGCAATTTTATTTGGGTATTGTCAAGCTTGGGTCACAGAATTGCATGTAAGACAGGAAGGCGAGTCCATGTTTCCAAGGAAAATACAGGTATAGAGAAGGCATATACACTCTCAAGATTTCATTCAGAATAGGAGCAGTTACTTCAGTACTCAAGCACACTAGATAGGATCTTTGACACGGGTGCAATTATCCTAATTTAGTTCCCATCTTCAGATTAGAAGAACACCAGTGGCATGGAATTGACAATGTGGCAGACCTGGGAGAATGCGAAGAAGAGCAAGTTAAACCCCCGTGTCAAATGTTCTAAACTTTGTGTCATAAGCATGTTACGCAGCGAACCTGATCTTGCAGAGAACAACCAGTGGCTTTGCCTTTGGTTTACTATTTACCAGACACAGCAGAGTAGTTATGGAGTTGTCCTTGCACTACTACTGTTAGAGATGGGGAATCGCTGGTCACCCCAATCACAATAGTACAGTAATCCCTCGCTATATTGCACTTCGACTTTTGCGGCTTCACTCTATCGCGGATTTTATATGTAAGCATATTTAAATATATATCGCAGATTTTTTGCTTTTTCGCAGATTTCTGCGGACAATGGGTCTTTTAATTTCTGGTACATGCTTCCTCAGTTGGTTTGCCCAGTTGATTTCATACAAGGGACGCTATTGGCAGATGGCTGAGAAGCTACCCAACCAGAGCACGTATTATGTATTAAATAAAACTCCTCAAATATATTGTGAGCACTGGGGCTGTTCGCACCCCTAGAGGATACGACCGCTCCTCAAAAAACGCTGAAAGATTACCTTCACATTGCTCTCTTCCTTGCTGGGCTTACATGTGGCTGCTTTGTCAAGCGATATGATTGTTTGCTTTTCTCTCTCTCTCTCTTTCTCTCTCTTGCTCTGACATTCTCTGCTCCTGACGGAGGGGGTGTGAGCAGGGGGGCTGTTTGCACCCCTAGACGATACGGACGCTCGTCTGAAAATGCTGAAAGATTATCTTCACATTGCTCCCTTCCGTGCAGCAGCTTTGTCAAGCGACATGCTTCCTGCACGGTGCTTCGCATACTTAAAAGCTCGAACGGCACGTATTGATTTTTAATTGTTTGTTTTTCTCTGTCTCTCTCACTCTCTTTGACATTCTCTGCTCCTGATGGAGGGGGTGTGAGCAGGGGGGCTGTTCGCACCCCTAGATGATACGGACGCTCCTCTAAAAAATACTGAAAGACTACCTTTACATTGCTCCCTTCCTTGCAGCTGCTTTGTCCGGCGGTGCTTCGCATACTTAAAAGCCAAACAGCCCTATTGATTTTTGATTGTTTGCTTTTTTTCTCTCTCTCTCTCTCTCTCTCTCTGACATTCTCTGCTCCTGACGCGCACTCCTTTGAAGAGGAAGATATGTTTGCATTCTTTTAATTGTGAGACGGAACAGTCATCTGTCTTGTTATGGAGCACTTTTTAAACTTTTGAAAAAGAGACAAATGTTTGTTTGTAGTGTTCGAATAAAGTTCCTGTCTCTCTACAACCTCCTGTGTTTCTGTGCAAATCTGTGACCCAAGCATGACAATATAAAAACAACCATATAAACATATGGTTTCTACTTCGTGGATTTTCACCTTTCGCGGAGGGCTTCTGGAACGCAACCCCCGCGATCGAGGAGGGATTACTGTATACATATTTTCCCCCATATTTGTTATAACAAAATTTCCATTCCATTCATTTTGTAACAGTGCCATTCTACCTGTATTTTGTATTGTAGCTCCTCTTTCTGAAGCAAAGCAAGATTTGTATAAAGAAATACAACTTTATGAAATTACTGCAAAATATAATGAGGAAAAAATATGAATATAAATCACAACTTACACAAAATAATAGCACAGAAGCAAAAGATATGGCAAATAAAACTGCCAAATATGCCCATTTTACTGTATAACGTTTAAAAAAACTGAGCTAGGAGAGGAGGTTCATAATTCCTTTTCTGATTTATGTACACTTCATTTTGATTTCTTCCATTAAAGGTCTTTTGCATTGATAACATATAATCAATGTCAATAAAGGTTATTTTCTTTTTCTTTTCTTTTTTTTTTACCTTTTTCCAGTCCTGTTAAATTCCTTAAATGTACACTGAGAAATACATTATGCTATTCATTTGCAGCTCATTCTTGTACTAGGTGATGTACCTTACAGTGGAAAGCTTATGTAACAACAACATTTACTTGTATAGAACATTTTCATACAAGCAATGTAGCTCAAAGTGCTTTACAAGATGAAACAAAAAGGAAGTTAATATACAACATAAACAAACAAGATCAGGCAATAATAATTATAATAATTATATAGTAATAATAATAATAATAATAATTATATAGTAGGGCGGCACAGTGGGTAACGCTGCTGCCTCGCAGTTGGGAGACCTGGGGACCTGGGTTCACTTCCCGGGTCCTCCCTGTGTGGAGTTTGCATGTTCTCCCCGTGTCTGCGTAGGTTTCCTCCGGGCGCTCCGGTTTCCTCCCACAGTCCAAAGACATGCAGGTTAGGTGGATTGGCGACTCAAAAATTGGCCCTAGTGTGTGCTTGGTGTGTGGGTGTGTTTGTGTGTGTCCTGCGGTGGGCACCCTGCCCAGGATTGGTTCCTGCCTTGTGCCCTGTGTTGGCTGGGATTGGCTCCAGCAGACCCCCGTGACCCTGTGTTCGGATTCAGCCGGTTGGAAAATGGATGGATGGATGGATTATATAGTATGTAACAAAGAAAAAGGTATGGTTGGATGGCCAGGAGGACAGAAAAATATATGATATTGACCACAAATTAAATCAATTGGTTAGAAAATAAATGCTGCATCTGATTACCCATTTTTACATTCTGCTAATTCCATTCAAACAAAGTTGTAACACTATCCAATTTGGCTGGTCATTTGGATGGTCAGGGTCAGGGTCCATCATACCACATCACCTTAGGTACAGGCAAGCCACAATTGTGTGCCACATTATACAGCCAGTTATATGAATGCACAGTGTGACACACTTTGTGTGCTATAGTGCAGCACTTTAATAGAGTGAAAACGCTTTCTAATTAAATAAGCGTACAGTTGACCTCTCTGGAAATACGGCTGGCATGGCGTGACTCGATGATAAATCAGAAATACCTGCTCAGTCAGCCAGTTCACACTGAAAAGCTCCTGAGGCTAAAAACCCAAGGGTCGACAAAACTTGCAAAGTTACAGGTAGAGCATAATTACAATACAATACAATACAGTTTATTTTTGTATAGCCCAAAATCACACAGGAAGTGCCGCAATGGGCTTTAACAGGCCCTGCCTCTTGACAGCCCCCCAGCCTTGACTCTCTAAGAAGACAAGGAAAAACTCCCAAAAAAAACCTAGTAGGGAAAAATGGAAGAAACCTTGGGAAAGGCAGTTCAAAGAGAGACCCCTTTCCAGGTAGATTGGGCGTGCAGTGGGTGTCAAAAGAAGGGGGTCAATACAATACAATACAGTACAGTACACAGAACAATTTCTCAATATAGTAAGAAATAAAAAAAAAAAAAATATAAATTTTAGAAGTACAGAGTAGAATTTAACAGTAGATGATATATCCCATAATAAGATTTGTATTTGTATAGAGTCCTGGAGACCTCATCCTTCAAGCTGCCTCCCCCATTTGGCCATTCCACAGCTGAAACAGTGCTGGGCCAGCCAATCCGATGAAAGGACCCCTCTCTCCCACGATTCCTGCGATCCTCCATCTGGGATGACTTTTCCTTAGGCAGGCAAAACAACTTGGCAGGTGGGCCATGGCACCAAGTGCCACATTTGAGTACCGAGAAGAAAAACAGAATAAGTGAGGGTTAGTATACAATTATAACTGTCATGTTACTTATGTTTAAGTGCTAATGACTAACAACAGAGATGCAGTCTGTACAGTTAATCAGCAGCTCTAGTCAGGATATGCTAAACTGAAGTAGTGAGTCTTCAGCCGGGATTTAAAAGCTGTGACCGAAGGGGCATCTCTTATATTAGCAGGCAGACCATTCCACAGTTTAGCATCTCTCAAGGTCACATTATAATGTGATGTTAGCTAATCTAAATTGTTTCCTGTGTTTACATTTGATGTTAACTGATCTAAATGGTTTTCCACAATTACACTCGACTTACTCAAAGTATCTATAAATTTTGAAGCAGAATTACAATCTAGATGCCGCACTGTCTTTGTTTTAATCTGGGAGTGTGTTCGCAAGGGCAGGACCAAATCAAATGTAATTAAGTAGTGATCAGAAATAACTTCATTTAATGGAGTAATAATTAAATTTTGAATTTCAACTTTGTAAGTTATAATTAAATCTAATGTGTGGTTATGATTATGAGTTGGACCTTTGACATTCTGACAAAATCCTACTGAATTTAACAAATAAGTAAAACATTTGCTAAAAGTGTCAGTTTCCACATCAATGTGTACATTAAAATCTCCCATCAGTACTACGTGATTATAATTTATAGCCAAGTCAGATAAAAGGTTGCTAAATTCAGACATGAACAATGAGTACGGCCCTGGTGGTCTATAGACTAGCACTATAATTGTGTTGGAATCTGTTTTAATATTTAAAATGAATGCTTCAAAGGATGTAAAGTTGCCTAAATTTTTAGAAGTGAGTTGCATTTTGTTACAATGAATTATTCCAAGGCCCCCTCCTCGACCTGAATCTCTAGACTTATGAAGGAACGAGTATCCATCTGGTGACGCCTCAGCTAGGGGTACAGTGTCACATTTACTAAGCCAGGTTTCGGTGAGAAGACACAGATCAGATTTTGTACTTAATATAATATCATTTACCAAAACAGCTTTAGTGCCAAGAGAGCGAATGTTCAATAAGCAGCATTTAAAACTGTATGCTTCTTTCTGAATTGGTGATATACTTTTTGTTTTAATTTGTAGTAAATTTCTATTAGAGATGCCCCTGGTGGAGGGTCTGGTTTTATCCCTTGGTCTAATTATACACCTTATTTTTTGGTTATCAATTAATTTAAGGTTTGTATCAAGACTAAATTTACTGGATGCCCCAAGACAAGGATTATGGGTAACAGCTTCAGGAAAGTAACAGGTGGGATAAACAACAGCCTGTGATTTAAGATCACATGACTGCTTTTGCCAAGCCAGTCCCATTTCAGCACACAGCTCTAAGAGCATAGCTCTTGATAATCTAAATCAACTTAGAAGCTAGTCCCTATCATTGGACAAGAAATCCGCATGATCTATGAATATGTGCTCTCTTCTAATTCTTTATTTGCAATGCCTTCTAATGATGCTAAAGCAATTTTAGTAGTTGGAATAGTTTGTCCATTTCGTGCACTCTTATATTGTTATGGATTGATTTCAATCAAGTGCCTTAAATTTGTAAACAATCTGCAGTTAATTTTGATGTATTTGCTAAAGCCAGCTTCTTGGATGCGAATCTGAAAAAGAAAGTGAAACCACAAAGAAACAGTAGCACTGCTTTGATGCTGGGTGCCATCTGTTTACAAAACTGAGCAGAAAATACTCCTTAATATCCTGTTTGTACTGGGTTGCTGTCTAATAACATTTGAGTAGAGCACATCTTATTTCCACGAGTGAAACATGACACAAAATGAAGGAAGCTTGCAATTGATACTTCCAATGTCACATGATTGCAATTACCACATATTAACTGCAGGGTCAGAATGATTCATCATTAGAGAGTTAGTGACAGAGTAAAATCACTTCCATGGCCTGGTCATCATTTGCAGAGGGTAGAATATAAACATTAATAAGAATGATGTAAGTTGTCTCCCTGGGCAAATAATATGAATGAATTTTGACAGCCAGAATTTCAGTGTCTGAGTTACAAATTGTAGTTTTAACTGTAATATGCTTCCTTTACACCATCACACATTCACATAGATGTGATTGTAATGCTGCAAAATTGGGTGGAGAAGTGAGGGAAAAACACATCCAAAATAATATGATATGGACAAATGTGTATGGATAAATCATTCTAAGGAGACAGAAATTTTTCTCTGAATATTTCACGCATAGAACAGAAGGGAATGTTAGAAAGATCAGTGACTTAGAGATGAAGAGTTGCTTGGTTTTCCTTTTAACAGATATATTAAAGGTTCATATGTAACAGGAAAAACAATTAAATATGTAACAATGAGAAGATTCCTCAAAGTTGTATATACTTGATTTAAAGTTTGCAGTCTCTGGCTATAAAATGAATGCTGTGTTTCGTCTTGTCAGTGTAAGTAAGGATTATATTATCAATTGGGTTAAAACTAGATATGTGGAAGAAAGAATTCTATGCTATTTAAAGTGTATTATTCAGAGAAGTAGATACTTTTGTTACCTGTGACAGAACACTACCACAAATTGTGGATGTGGTACATTTTTCAGTACAGATGAAATATAATATTTAAAATATTTATTAGCCATACTCTTAATTAATGTGAGGTCTTCACATCTGACTTAACATTCATTTCTAACATTCATAGTATATCCATGTATTTATTCCTGACATTACTTAGTATTTGCCTCTGATTATTACATATTTCATTTTTAAAAAACAAGTTAACTACTATTTCTAGCATTCAGTTCTAAATTTCTGTTTCCTTTTTAAGGCATTTGTACTCTTAAATTCTGAATAGTTCTTTCTTGAGTGTGTAATATGGGGCATGTTCTCAGTATGTTCACCCCAAACAGAGTTACCGTCAACAAGCAAATCATGCTGTTCATTTCAATCTGTCTTTCAGCTTTTATAACAATAATAAATACATTTTATTTAAAAGGACCTTTCAAGGTATGCATGGGTACTGTACATTTGAATTAAATAAAACAATTTACAATACTGACAAAAAAGCATGTCCATTCAAAATACGCACGTGCATACACACACACACATTTCTACTTTTATATTCACACACACGCGCATAAATACCATAAAAGTAAAAATATTATAAATCCAAGAAAAAGAACATTACAATTTCGAAGGCAGTGAGAAAATTTGTTTATTAAGATACATTTTAATATTTATAATACTTTTTTTTAAATACCCAGTACACGTACTATGTTATGTTGCTTTTGTCCTTCATGCAGTGGTGTTTTTCGTTTGACTGACCTATTATTGTGTCTTTTCTTGTTGTTCGATCTTGGGAGAATTGAGCTCAGATGATGTCTGTATAGGGTCTGAAATTATCACTGAGATGCTTAGTTGTAAGACACAAAAGCCCTCACCACACTGTGTCTTTTCCAGTGAGATATTTTTTTTTTCTCTCTTTCCAGTTCTAGCATTCATTTGCATAATTGCAGTGAGTGAGTTGACAGCCTGAGTTTGCCCACCAGGGTTTATGTGTACACACAAGAACCATACCGTCCCATATTACAAATTAGTCTATGTACATCTTCAATAAATGAGAGAAAATATAAAAAAAATAACACCTGCCAAAAGCATGATCTGGGCATGATTGAAACTCGCGTTCCTTAAACTGTGGGTAACCACAGCTTAGTACCTCCCTCAGTCAAGAAATAATGAACTGCCTGTCTGGGTATGATACTTGTATGTTGCTAAACAGTTGTTTGCTTCTTAATGTAAAAAGGTACAATCTACAACAGTTTGTAGTAACTGTTTGGACTCAGTTACAGTGCTATTTACAGGTTTAATGTATTTTTCTCTTTTTCCATTTGCAAATTGGTTATCAGGGTGCAACATTTTTCCACTTGTTTATTTTTTAAGAGTGGCTAATACCTAGTCTAGTAAATGTTTAATTTCTCAAGGTATATGGCTGTATGAAGGACTTGCACTTAGGAGTGGGAGCTTCTTCCTGGAGATTTTGAAGTGACAGTGCAGCAGGTGTAGGCTGAGTATTGTTGCTGGAAGACCTCTCTTACCCTTACCCTTACCCTCAGAGCTTGGTCTGCATTGCCGGCAGTAAGTGGAACCCGTTTCCAGTGAGAGTTGGACTCCGCCAGGGCTGCCCTTTGTCACTGATTCTGTTCATAACTTTTATGGACAGAATTTCTAGGCGCAGCCAGGGTGTTGAGGGGGTCCGGTGACTGAGAGTTGTAGTGTTTGTGTTTTTTGTATGCTTTTCAAAGTATCATTTTCATGTTATGGAACACTTTTATGGAATTGGGTGTGGTGTTTTCAAAATCAGCTTTGAAAATTATCAAGTCACTAGACCATTATGATGATTTTGTTCATTTATATGGTTCTTGCTAGATAATTCACGATTGCCTCTGTTTATTTAAATTTGGCAAAATTATACATGATTATTTGGCCAGAATACCATGAATTTCACACACACACATTGAACGCAGCAATGGCTTACTGGCAGCTGTTGTCATTGGGCCTTGGCATGTCTATTTTAACAGGCTGGAACATGAAGCAGTGCTTCCGAGTAGAATTAGTTATCTCAGATTTTTTTTTATGCTGTGTCTGAATTGTGACTGTGTTCAGCAAATACTGTCATTCTTTTAACAACATGCATCAAATTAACTGTCATTTGTCACTAATTTTACAAATCTCTGGACTGGATAGGTGAATATACCTATTCTTAATTCTTATAAAAGTATTTCTGATGCTGTACGAGTCACAAGGAATAAACAGCCACAACTTTCTTGTGGTCCTGATGTAGTCATGACTAAGAATTAATTTCCTGCCAAAAATGACATGTTTTTATATACAGTACATAGATAATTTATGTGAGTAAAGGCATTCCTGTTCTGCACTGCCTTGTAGCAAAATCATCTAATTCCAGTATTAGGCCACGCCTACCTAAATTTAGTTAATTTAACAGCTGTATTTTATTATCCATTCTTTAACATTTTAACATAAATATCCAAATAATGTGCAAGCGTTTTGTAAAATAAAATTGAAGGTCTGATGAGCAGACTTTATCCTCCCTTTGTGTGTTATACGGAGGTACAGAAATAGAGACAAAACAATTCTGAGATCTGTATACATCATGTTGCCTTCTGCTTCACATTTGAGCTCACTCAATAAATTGGCATTCTGAGGATTGAATGCTGACATTTATTATTCAATCTTGTTTTCTTAGTTTTTATCTGTGAAAGGCAATTTTGTTTAAAGATACTGTAACTAACAGCTTCAGCAATAGAGGGTAACAATGGAAGCAGATAAACAGTAATCATAATGTTCTTTTGAAATGATTTATTCAGGTATGTAGTGATAAGCTGTAGAGCTGTCATTACTGTATTGATAATAATTAAGTTATTAGGTTTTGTTCATTATGTCAATATCTGAAAAATATAAGGTTTTAAAGACAACAGTTTTAGATATTCATCTGTAAAATTGGTAGTATTTTTAGGAGCATCATGCTATTGTTTTTATTGTCTTTGTTAAAATATATTTTGGATTTTTTTACCGTACAAGGTGTGAGACTGTTTTTTTGATGTAGGGTTTTTATAGTTAAAGAACGCCGAGTAGCATAAATTATTCCCTTTCATGTTAGTTGTTGCTAACAAAGTGTAGCCATGCTATATTATTCTCACTGCAGACAGCACCTGCTTGAAAATATTCAGTAAAGTGTACTACACTCATATGCTGTTAGTGTGCACTTAAGACTTGTCATATAATCAAATGTCTGCTGTCTAGAAAAATAAGTTATTAATGAATGTTTTGTAAATTTTCTTTGAAAAATGCTCATTTTTTTAATGCTTGTTCAATGATTATTTTTAATTGTAATATTAAGAGGTGGCTGCTTTGGTGATGTTATGAGACTGCTTATGGGGGCATTGTGTGTGTGTTTTTCCCCTCTTCACATGATTGTTAAACAATCCCTTACATTTTAAGCACATTATGCAGTTAAAGGCTGTCTAGATATCATACAAGAGTAAATCAAAAAGTAAGAACAATTTGCAAATTACTCGGCAACTGCAAAAGATAGAGTGTGGCACAATAAAGTTTTTTTTTCGATGGCTTATGGCTAATTCAAGCATAAGTCAACTTGAAGCCATGATCAAATGAACATGGGACACTCTGCTGCAGGATTGTACCATTGAGGAACAATAAGCCATAGTGACATTTCTTTGGACAGAGGGAGTAAAACCTGGTGAAATTCACCAAAGGATGTTGGCTTTTGATCAGTAGGTTGTTTGGGTATCCATCTTTTGCAAACTTTATAGTACCCTGTCATCATGCAATACACAGATCCATAGCTGATATGCAAATGTGTAGAAATAGCGGACAACATATTCAGTCTGTCTTCTCTGATGACAGCATTCGCCATGTCGATATGGGCTTGTGTGCGCAATGTTGATGACTGACCAGATTGTGCTTCGTTGGTTACACTTATTCCTGCTTTAAACCATACTACTCATTCATAAATGTTTTGCTGGGTCCTGCTATTTTCACTTCCTTACTGAGCCAACATCCTTTTGGTGAATTTCACTCTCTCTGATCAAAGAATTCTCATTGTGGTGTGTTGTTCAACAATGGTGCAATCTCACAGTGGATCGTCCTTGTTCCTTTGACCTTGGCTTCGGCTAGATTATTGATAGAGCACTGCACTATGCACATTTGAACTACCCACAAGTCATTGCAAATGTGTTATATCGCGTAAGCTTCTATTCATGGAGTTAACCTCGAAATTTTCAAATTGCATTTACTTTTTGATGTTAGTATGTCTATAAGGGATGTAAGGCCAGGTGGATCGGTTGGTTCAAATTGTACTATCATGGTGTAGATGAGAAGAGAGATGGGGTAGGAGTTATCCTAAAGGAACAGTATGTCAAGATTGCTTTGGAGGTGAAAACCATGTCAGACAGAGTGATGATTATGAAGCTGGAAATTGAAAGTGTAATGATGAATGTTATTAGTTCATATGTACCCCAAGTTGGATGTGAGATGGATGAGAAAGAAGATTTCTGGAGTGAGTTGGATGAAGTGATGGAGAGTGTACCCAAGGGAGAAAGAGTGGTGATGACGTTGGAGATCAAGAAGCGAAGGAGAGTAAGTGCATATCCAGGGATCAAATGGTGGAAAAAGGAAATTCAGTGAGGAGGTAAGACAGACACTGGGTGGCAGTGAAGAGTTACCAGACAGCTGGGTAACTACAGCAGAAGTAGTAATGGTGACAGCAAGAAGGTTGCTTGGCGTGACATCTGGACAGAGCAAGGAGGAAAAAGAAACCTGGTGGTGGAATGGTGAAGTACAGGAGAGTAAACAGAGGAAGGAGATGGTGAAGAAAAAGTGGGATAGTCTGAGAGATGCAGAAAATAGACAGGAGTACAAGGAGATAAGACATAAGGTGAAGAGAGAGGTAGCGAAGGCTAAAGAGAAAGATGCTGAACACTAAGGAGGGAGTAAAGGAACTGTACCGATTGGCTAGACAGATGGACCGAGCTGGGAAAGATGTGCAACAGGTTAAGATCAAGATGGAAACATACTTGCGAGCGAGGATGGTGTGTTGAGCAGACAGAATGAGTACTTTGAGAAGCTGATGAATGAAGAGAATGAGATGTTGGATGATGTGGAGATAGTGAATCAGGAAGTGCAACAGATTAGGAGGGAGGAAGTAAGGACCACTATGAAAAGGATGAAGAATGGAAAGGCCGTTGGTCCAGATGACATACCTGTGGAAGCATGGAGGTGTTTAGGAGAGATGGCAGTGGAGTTTTAGGCAGATTGTTTAATGCAGTCTTGGAAAGTAATAGGATGCCTGAGGAGTGGAGAAGAAGTGTACTGGTACCAATTTTTAAGAATAAACGGGATGCGTAGAGCTGTATTAACTATAGATGGCAGAAATGGATGAGTCACACTATGAAGTTATGGGAAAGAGTACTGGAAGCTAGGTTAAGAAGAGAGGTGATGATTAGTGAGCAGCACCATGGTTTCATACCAGGAAAGAGCACCACAGATATAATGCTTGCTCTGAGGGTGTTGATAGAGAAGTATAGAGAATAGGGCTGCAACTAGTGATTATTTTGGTAGTCGACTAATCGTTCAATTTTTCTTTCGATTAGTCCATTAGTCACGATTATTTCATGCTTGACTATTTTGAAGCCTGCGACCTGTGGTTGCACATCCTGTTGTGGGCTCCAGTGCATGTCTTACCTCATCTGCTCACGTTTGTCCACCTGTGAATGTCACCCTGATGTCTCTGCATTAACATGATTAAAATTAATAATAATCAAATTAAAGTACTTGGAAAAGGTGTTCGACCGTGTCCCTCGGGGAATCCTGTGGGGGGTGCTCCGGGAGTATGGGGTACCGGACCCCCTGATAAGGGCTGTTCGGTCCCTGTACAACTGGTGTCAGAGCTTGGTCCGCATTGTCGGCAGTAAGTCTAACCCACTTCCAGTGAGAGTTGGACTAAACCAGAGCTTCCCTTGGTCACCGATTCTGTTCATAACTTTTATGGACAGAATTTCTAGGCGCAGCCAGGGTGTTGAAGGGGTCCGGTTTGGTGGACTCAGGATTGGGTCACTGCTTTTTGCAGATGATGATGTCCTGTTTGCTTCATCAGGCCGTGATCTTCAGCTCTCTGTGATCTTCGCAGCTGAGTGTGAAGCGGCTGGGATGGGAATCAGCACCTCCAAATCCGAGACCATGGTCCTCAGCCGGAAAAGGGTGGAGTGCCCTCTCAGGGTTGGGAGCGAGATCCTGCCCCAAGTGGAGGAGTTCAAGTATCTCGGGGTCTTGTTCACGAGTGAGGGAAGAATGGAGCGTGAGATCGACAGGCGGATTGGTGCGGCGTCCACAGTGATGCGGGCTCTGCATCTGTCTGTCGTGGTGTAAAAGGAGCTGAGCCGTAAGGCAAAGCTCTCAATTTACCAGTCGATCTATGTTCCTACCCTCACCTATGGTCACGAGCTATGGGTAGTGACCGAAAGATCGATATTGAGAATACAAGCGGCTGAAATGAGTTTCCTCCGCAGGGTGTCTGGGCTCTCCCTTAAAAATAGGGTGAGAAGCTCAGTCATCCGGGAGGGGCTCAGAGTAGAGCTGCTGCTCCTCCGCATCGAGAGGAATCAGATGAGGTGGCTCGGGCGTCTGATCAGGATGCCTCCTGGACGCCTCCCTGGTGAGGTGTTCCGGGCACGTCCAACTGGGAGGAGGCCCCGGGGAAGACCCAGGACATGCTGGAGAGACTACAGTATGTCTCCCGGCTGGCCTGGGAACGCCTCGGGATTCTCCCGGAAGAGCTAGAAGAAGTGGCCAGGGAGAGGGAAGTCTGGGTATCTCTGCTCAATCTGCTACCCCCGCGACCCGACCTCGGATAAGCGGAAGAGGATGGATGGATGGATGAATCAAATTTAAAATAACAACTAGTGAAACATATGAATTTGAAAATAATCAGATGTTTTTATATTAGTGAGACCATCACAATAAAAAAGAAATACATTAAACAATACAAACTAAAGTGCATTTAACTTAACCAAAAAATACATCATTAAAACAGAAACGTTTTTCATATTTTAGTAATAAATGACAAAATGTAGACAAACTATATGATGTGTAAAGCCTGAAGTGCAAAGATCAAATAAACACTTTCACAAAAGGTTCAAGGATTATACAATAGCTTCCGTGGAGCAGCGGTAGGAATTACTGACTTATTATCAAGAGTCCCCCGGTTCGATCCTGACTGCCTCGTATATTTACCGTTTTGAGTAGTGAGTTGCTCTTATTGTTCATATTATACTATAAACACATACATTTGATTTGCATCTGTAACAGTCACTGTAAATGTATAGTACTTGTAAAAGTTACCTTTTTTTTTTCACTTTTATTCTCTCAGTCATGATCACGATACATAATACCGCCCCTCCAGGGATCTGTCGCTGTTACTTTTTATCTGAAACTGGGAATAACTGTAGATGTGAGTGGTGTTTTGAGACAATCGAACTGGAAATTCTCTGATCTGGATGGATAAAAGCTGACACACAAACGCTAGCGAATCTGCTTTATTCTTAATCTCATTGTCACTTGATTTTTTTTTATTCAATTTTATTGAGTGTTTCTGCTTACGCTGAATTAGTATGCACCTTATGGCCCATGATGTCAAAGCCACACTGACAAAAAAACAGAGACATAGGTATATATGATATTTGGAATTATTCATTTTATTACCTTATGATACATTTTGGAAAACATTGTGGCACAGATGCAGCATTATTCATATTACAGTGGAACCTCGGTTCACGAACGTCTCAGTACATGTACAACTCGGTTTACGACCAAAAAGTTCGCCAAACTTTTGCATCGGTTCACGACCACACACTCGGTATACGAACAAGCCAGGTTCCCATTCGGTTTGTACATGTTCAGTCTCTCCCTGTGCATTTCCTGTGCAGCGAGCAAGAGAGAGAGCGAGAGTGTGAGAGACACACACACACACACACAGAGGCAGCGAGAGAGAGAGAGCCGCGCATACACACAGGCAGCACCAGAGAGAGACAGACGCACACACACACAGGAGCGCGCTAGAGAGAGACAGACGCGCACACACACAGGCAGAGAGAGAGAGAGCCACTCACACACACAGGCAGAGAGAGAGAGAGCCGCGCACACACACAGGAGCGCGAGAGAGAGGCGCGCACACACACAGGAGCACGCTAGAGAGACACACACACAGGCGCTCCAGACTCGCAAAATAGAGAGAGAGAGAGAGTGAGTGGGCGAACGAGAGAGGGAGGACTGGACGCATAAGGTAGAGAAGGCTTGTTTTTCGTTTCAGTTCTGTTCACAGCGATCGGTTCGTAGCCTGCATTGTTGCAATGTTACTTTTCTTGGTGGTTTATTAAATTACGGATTTTTCAAATGTTCACTTTTTTTCCCCCTGTGCTTAAAACTCATTAAAAGAAAGTGTTTTTAACGAGCGGTTTCTAGCACTATAGCGTGAACTATTGCAGTGTTAGTTTTCTCTGTTGTTCAAGGTTTTCTCAGTGTTATTCAATGTTTTTACATTTAGTTTACTATTATGCTGTGCATTCTATGGTTTAATTAACTATATTTGTGCTTAAAAATTTAAAAAAAAAATTATATACATACAGTTCGTACGGTCTGGAACGGATTAATTGTATTTACATACAATCCTATGGGGGAAATTGCTTCGGTTCACGACCAAATTGGGTTACGACCAGAGTTTTGGAACGAATTATGGTCGTGAACCGGGGTTCCGCTGTATTCATATTCATTCGCGTACCTTTTTGTGGTTGTAACCAGTGACCGCGTTTTTTTTTTTTTTCTCTCCCAACCTTGCCCAGTCTGCACAGGACTCCAGGACATGCAGAGGAAAGAATGTTCCTCTGCAAGGTGAGCCATGAACGCTCTTCTTTTCTCAGTGGACCCCATACATGCCTTGCACAGTACATGTGCTTTGATCACCGCCAGGTCAAGCAACCGGCCACCTGCGTGCTCCTGCTAGCACTGAATAAGCTCACGCCTTCTGGTGTCAATGAGCAGCACCGGGGGGAAAAAAAGAGACAAATATATGTGACATTTTGAAGAAATCATTGTATGACCTGAATAGTGTCAATCAGAAAACATCATCGCACTAATGCAATATTATTTGAAAACGAACAGATCGGGTGTAAATTTGTTACTTGTAAAAGTTAGCTTTTTTCACTTTTATTTTCTCAGTCTCGTTCATGCTCTCCCTCCCCTCCTAATCTGACCCTAGATATAACTAACTAACAGCGCCAGCATAAATTCTCAAGAGATGGCGGCATCACAGCTCCAGGATGCTTGTGTTTCAGATGCTCATGCATCGAGGTGGTGCTGCCGAGAAAAGAAAGCTCTGCTTTGCATAATCTGCATTTAACTTTTTTTTCTTTTTCGGTGAACTGCTCCTACACTATAGAAAGTTTCTGTCTCAGTTTTTTTCCATCTCCCTCCCCCTCCTTGCCATTTCAACCACGTTTATTTTCCTCTACATTCTTCTCCTTAGACGTTCTTTCTTCGTTGGTAGGACTGTGTGCAGTCTTGACAAACAATAACAAACGATACTGCCCCCAGACGTTCATGTAGTGCATTGTAGTTACAAAAACCAATGTGGTTCTTTGTGACTGGAGCCTCTATTGAAGGTTCTGTTTATGACGCGGCGACAATTTTTTGTAGTCGACGTTATGGATTACGTCGACTAATCATTGCAGCCCTAATAGAGAAGGCCAGAACGAGTTGCATTGCGTCTTTGTGGACCTGGAGAAAGCATATGACCGGGTGCCTAGAGGGGAGTTGTGGTATTATATGAGGAAGTCGGGAGTGGCAGAAAAGTATGTAAGAGTTGTACAGGATATGTACGAGGGAAGTGTGACAATGATGAAGTCTGCTGTAGGAGTGATGGATGCATTCAAGGTGGAGGTGGGATTACATCAGGGATTGGCTCTGAGCACTTTCTTATTTTAATGGTGATGGACAGGTTGACAGAAGAGATTAGACAGGAGTCCTCATGGACTATGATGTTTGCTGATGACATTATAATCTGGGCTGAGAGTAGGGAGCAGGTTGAGGAGACCTTGGAGAGTTGGAGATGAGTGATGGCCAGTAGGAACAAGACAGAATACATGAGTGTAAATGAGAGAGAGGTCAGAGGAGTGGTGAGGATGCAGGGAGTAGAGTTGGCGACGGTAGATGAGTTTAAATTCCTGGGATCAATGAGATTGCATTGGTCTGAATGTGTACAGAGTAGAGATACTGGATATATTGGGAAAAGGATGCTAAGGATGGAGCTGCCAGGTAAGAGGTAAAGAGGAAGGCCTAAGAGGAGGTTTATGGATGTAGTGAGAAAAAAAGGGCAGGTGGTGGGTATAACAGAGCAAGATGCAGAGGACAAGAGGATATGGAAAAAGATGATCCACTGTGCCGACCCCTAATGGGAGCAGCCGAAAGAAAATGATTTTACTTTTTGATTTATCCTCGTGTTATGCATTATAAAAGCTTACGTATGTAGGAATGAGTGATGGTTACACTTATCAGTAATATTTCATCTACAGTTTTGTGTAGTGTTTCCAAAATTTAACTCCTCTAGCTATTTGAACCTGCCTTCACATATACTTTGCTTAAGCCAGTTGCAAGTTTTGAAAATTCATTTAAAATTAACTCAGTAAGAGGTTTAAGGTGTTCATTGCTCTGAACATCACTTTTGGGGAAGTTATTCTAATGCAAAATATACACACACATGCTTGTTGAATATGACTATCATTGCAGAACATACAGTAATTGAAGCCATTGCACCGCACGTGAACATACTATTGTATACTGAAGTCATATAAGCAGTAGCTGACAGACATCTGGCTTTTCATACTAATTATGCTTTCTGAATAAATCAATCAGGAATTAAGAGTTCATTTGGTACTTGGAACCAAAACGACCAGTTATTGTGGCTTTCAAGTTTTAGCAGCTTTGTGCAGATCAACATATGATTGATAACAGATGCTGCTCAGTCTGCTCCATGTTGATATCAAAGCTGCTTTTAAGATGACTAGTCGATAATTGCTACAGTGGAGGTATTCCTGTATATAGTAAAGAATTGACTTGCTTTATTCGTTTTGTAGGAATTTAATCTAACTCCTAGACTAAATGCAGATGTCCAATATATTATTTGTATTAATTCTTGGCTTTTGTACAACTTACATTTTTAAAGTGGTGCTTTATTTCTGTTTTGTGACATGGTATCATGCAGCAGTTGAACTGCTATCGCACAACACTTGAAAGATTTAATACACTGCTAGGGCATAGCATGTATAGAGTTTGTGTTTTCTCTTTACTACTTTGTTAAATTTTAGTTTCCTCCAGCAGTTTCATTACACGATGGCAAGTGAACTCATTGACGTGCTTGTTTTAGCCCAGTAACCACCCAGGGCATGTCAGTGCTTTATGTTTACTGCTGCCACTGAGTGACTTCCAGCATCCTAAAATCTTAAGTTTGATTTTGGGAAAAATGTAAGCTACACAAAACTAATCTTTAAGTTTAATTGTTTGACAAAAATAAAAAAATGAATCAGATATATATAAATGGAAATTGTTGTTTTTCATGTATTAAATATCCATCCATTTTTAGAGCATGTCAGTACATTTCAATTACAATGAGCTGAACAGACTGTGTTATCAGGCAGAAACTAACCCTACCATACTAAAGGCACAGTCACTCACATAGGAAGATTTATAATTCCCTGACAATTTTTTAAGATGAAATTGTATTTAAGACATTAAAAACCACAGAAAATAAACCTCTTTATTACAGTTCTTTTTCAATATATTGACTTTTCTTTTTTGACTGACCTATTGTATCTGTTCTTGTAGCTTGATCTTTGGAGAATTGAGAACAGTTGATGCCTGTTTAGTGTTTGAAAGGATAAACCAAGGTGTTTGGTTGTTGGAACACATGAAAGCCCTCATTGCACCATAGGTTTTTTTCCATGCTACATGGTCCCCCTAAGTTTTTTTTTTTTTAGCTTTCATTTACATAATTGCATTATGGACACTCTCCTGGGGCAAATGCACACACATAAACTGTACTTCAATGTTCCATCCTTTCAATCATTTTTAGAGAAATTAGTCAATGTAAATCTTCAATAAATGAGAGAAAATGGTGAGGGGGGGGGGAGGGGGGGCGGTGGAATAGGAGTACACTTTCCAAAAACACGATCGGAACATTAATGAAAACCAGGTTCCTCAAACTGTGAGGTAGCTGCACTAACTTCATTTTGATGCTTCCCTCAGTCAAGAAATATTGTTAGCTTTCTGTCTGTGTGTATAATGCTTATACAGTATGTTCACGATACAGGTGTAAACTGTTGTCTGCTTCTTGTTGTGAAAAATGTAGAAGCTACAGACAGTATTTATTAAATTGTTTGGACTCCGTAGCAATGATATTTACAGTTTTATGTAGTTTTGTGTCTTATCTGGGTGCAACATTTTTCCTGTTATGTTTAAACAAAGAATTTAGAATTTTAACAGAGGCTAATATTTAATGTCTATTAAATATTACATTTCTCAGGTTATGCAGGTATGTTGAAATCTCTCAGTCATTTTCAGAAGGCCATATTTCCAGGGCAATCTGCTCTATTGTCTTGTCTTCTCCATGGTGGGTGTGTGTGTTTTTTTTCTTTCTTTTTTTTGTGCGTGGGTTATGCGCTGGTTGCTGAATTGTCTGCCCACTAACACTCCGCTGCCTGTTTCATACCATCTAAACTGATGTGTTGACCATTTTCTGTATTGTTCATGAAAGTAGAGGATGATATGTTTTTATATTAAACTTTTCAGTTGAGTAAGGTATGATATCAAATTTAATTTATTCAGAATTAAATTCCACCCACACCTTGAAGCAGTACTTGTAGAGAAGGGCTGACTCATTATTTTAAGTGAATTTGTTGAATGAAAAAGTAATAAAGGTCTGTGTGTTATGTATAGATCTAGGTGATATGGGGGTGTGAGCCTCACTTGTGCTTTCTGTGAAATTCTTTTTCTATTAAATCCATTAATGAACTCAATTGAGTCAACTCCGCATCATGGGGTATAAAGCACATCTCACCTGTAAGGGATAAAGAGATTACCAATCCTGTGTATTTTATGATATTCTCATTTTAATTTCTGCATTTAGCCAAAAGAATGCTTTTTGATAGTGGCTTGAATTTGCCATGAGTCTTGCTTTGCATACCACAACAACAAATTTAAATGTCTCCACAGTTTTTCCTGTCTTTATTTCTTGCTAAAATGAGTTACATTGCTGTGCCTCAGATGAATCTTGCATTCTGCAGGTTTCACCCAAAAAGATTAGTGGGCTTTATTTGATAAAGGCATGACGTTGAAATTCATCACACAGCATGACTTTGTTTAGTCCACATTGGACATCTGAGATGTTTGATCTTTGTGGATTTGTAGTATTCATTTGAATTTCTGTACAATGCAACACAGTGTGAAGTTTTGCCTATTTTCTTTTATTTTAGCTACATCATTACCAAAGTAGTTAACAGATTCACACAACAGTAATAAACAATTGAAAAAATTCAGTAAATCAATTGAACGGTTTTGTGAACACTGCAGTGAGTTCATTTGTTTTATGTTTTAATAGCAAAAAATATACTATATAGAAGGAAATCTTTTAGGTTTTTATTTGTAAACCTCTGTCAAGCAACTAGTGTTAAGTTATGTTGCTTAGTTTTTACATTTTTTTCTTTTGAATTTTTATATTTCCAACATTTTACAAGTAATTTAACTGGATCATATGATAACCTTTCTAAAATGTAATATCAGATCTAGACCAGCGCAGGTTACGAATTGGAGTCCATAGTACAAGCATATCTGCCCATTCATTCAATATACTGTAGTCCTGTTCAGCTCTTTAAAACATGTTAAATCATAGTGTAACTGGGTAGAAAGGTCAAAGCATGTCAATGTTGAACTTTTATAAGACATCAAATTACCACTCCTGTTTTTAATTCCACACTTTTATTTATTTATATAAGCATATTTTACTGGTTTTGCCCAAATATTGGATAAACCTAGCATTACCCGAGTAAAGCTTGTGTTATCCAGCTTTACACAGGTCTTTTGGATAATGCAAGCTGTTCTCAAATATATATTATATAAGCATTTATAAGAGTCAGGCACCTTTTTAACTTGGTTCTCACTCCTGCTGCAAATTATACCATTTCCCTCAGGCAATCCTACCAAAATGCTCTTCAAAGCAGATGGCTGCCAGCTGTAGGCACAGTGTTATTTAACATCAATGCAGCAGTAAGAGAGGAATATGTGTGTAAGGGCATTCTTAATTTTAGCTACGGCTAAATTATACCAATTACAGTGTAATCCCTTATTGCTGAATGACTAATTATTAACAGCTAGTAATTGACAAAAAGATAAAGCCAAGGTGGGTGTCTGCAGAGTATCAGGAAGCTTGTGCCAAAGTATTGAAATGATGAAACTGCCAGATGTGAGATGGTCTACTCTTCAGCCTGGTGTACTGTTCACCTAATGAGTAGCATCAGATAATATGACATTTAAAGGAAGCAAGCATTAATGTTTATATATTAAAAATACAAAAAAAAACCTCTAAGGCTACATTTCCCCAATAGCAAATCCTTATGCCATTCATCAGACCAATTGGAGGCTTCAAGCTATAATTAAGTTCAATAAAGTGACGTAGTTGAGACACAAATTAAGGCAACAAAATCCTAAATTTAGGTCAGAGTGGTTCAAAACTAAAAATGGTAACACAGTCTTGGCAAAGCAAATAATTCCACAAATTGTTATTATGAAAAACCTCACAATCTTCTCAAAAGGCTATGTATGTGTTTTTGATGTTGGGGAATTTGTAGTTTTAAGTGTGGTTAAAGCCTATTTCACTATTTTTTTTCCTATGTTTATTTCTTAGGAGACGGTCGATGATTTTGTACATTTGTTTTTTCTCTAATGTTCTATATACGAAAAGCTTTTATGAGAACAGACCATTCTTCCCCAAATAGTTTTCCAGACATCATAGGAATATAAGTAGTCAAATTAAAATTAGGTACAGGGGTCTGTATTCCCATGATGTGTTATGTTTTTATTTGTGGAAGTGATTTTCACGTTAGCACCTAATTTACCAACTCCCTTTTGTTATATATTTTTAATCACTTTTTGCAGAAAGTGAAAAGGTTGAGTGACATCATTATTTTCTTATAGCTTATTGCTTGTAGCTCCTTAATAAGTCAACTCTTTGGTGGGCTTTATGCAGTACTATTATATCCTTCTTCAGTACATATTGTAATGCCATATAGGTAGATTGTCAAGAAAGTTTGAAAAATGTGTATTTTTATTAATGTTCGGAGAGTTACACCTCAGTAACATAATTGGATCTTTTAGACTGCTTTGTTTCTGTATTACCGAAGTGATTGATATATACTAAATATGTGCGTTATGCAAGAAAAGAAGTACGCCATCTTTCATTTTTTGATTTTACATATTGAACATAATTAACAGTTGTCTAGTCGTAGGTTATTTAAGTCCTAAATGAGATAAATCTAGCCTTGTGTGACAAGAAAAGTGAGTCATAACAAATTTTACTTGGTCATTATTTATTCAATTAAAAAAATTAAGTTGACATGCAGAAGACAGTTTAACTATCTTCAACAGTATACCTTAGATAAATCACTTTCTTTGTGAATTTTGGCACACTCTTCCTTACAAAACTGCTTCATCTCAGTGATGTCTGAGTGTATTAATTTATGCACAGCCCTCCTAAGATCCTGCCACAGAATCTCAGTTGGACTGAAGTTTAGACTTTAATGTGCTTATTCCAGAAGCTTGATTCTTTTCTTTTTCAGCCATTCAGTTGTAGATTTGTTGATGGGCTTATATCATTGGCCTTTTGCATGAGGCAGTTTTGACCAGTCCATAGTTGTCTGTCAGATGGTCTCACATTTTCCACTAGAATACTAAGTTTACAGAAAGGGCCTAATAATAGGCTAAATGTTTACCCAGGTCATATGCCTGCAACAGCCCCAAATCATTGCTTCTTTTCCACCATTCTTAATATTTCATACAGTATATGTTGATTTTTATGCTGTTTCACAGTATTTGCATTTTACTAAGCATAGTGATATGGTCTGGTCTGGGTTGTCTAGAACATTGTTTCTCATCCACAGGGCCAATTGGGTCCAACTTGGGTTTTGTCTTATTGTTTTGGGTCTAGTTATTAAATAGTTTTTCAAGGTAAATGACTTTTGCAACTCCATTCTGACTATGATCACGGTTAAGCGCTCTGGTTAGAAAAATGTATTTTGCAGTTAGTGCTGGGTGGTATGACCAAAATTCTATATCACGGTATTTTTCAAAATTATACCAGTTTCACGGTATTCAAGGTATCTTTTTCCCCATGCATGAGTGGATGTTAGCCACATTTTCCACTGCAATTACTGCAGTAGGCGAAGAATAACCTATTCCACTGTCATGAGAATTGTACATTGTACAAAAAAAGCATTTTAATGTGCACACTAGTGCTGGGAGGTATACTGGTTCATACCGAAAACCGTATTTTATTTTTGTTATGATATGGATTTTTCTTATACTGCAGTACTGGTTTAAATAGCCTAAACAACGTTCGGAACGTGGCACAGCAGGAAACTGTTTAAGGGGGGACCTTTTTCACTGCTACACCACTAAATATGAATGCAACGGAATACATGTGTTAGTGGAGGTATTGAGCGGAGAAAATGGACGGAGAATATTCTGAAACTGAAGCTGTAGCAGACAATAAAGTTGAACATGATGACACAGAAGAACTTTTGCCGAAAAAAGGATCCGCGTCTGTTGTCTGGAGATTTTGGTTTTAAAAGGTCGGATGTAGACCAAACAACTATTTACTGCAAATGCTGTGAAGCTAAAGTTGTCGCTGGAGGCGGCAACACAAGCAATTTGCTGCACCACCATAGCCACAAACATGCTTTGGAGTACCATGAATGTATGGAACTAAGATCGGCACCCTCCACATCCTCAGGTAAAACTGAAAAAGCTAGAGGGCACTCGAGTCAGACGTTGCTTGTAGACACATTTGCTAGAGGTACTGTCTACGACAAAAAAACAAGCGGTGGATTGAGATAACCAATGCCATTACAATCCATATAGCTGTCAGTAGACAGAGATTGATAACATTAACAGAAAGTGTAGTTGGTTTACAAAAAATATTTACTCTTTATTCCTTTTCTAAGACATGTTCAGTACAATACAACTTTTGACAAGGACCTCTGAATATTTTACTAAAGTCTAAATGCCTCTTTGGATGGTTAAAAAATATGTTGTCAAAATTATAGTTTAAGTTGTTTACAAAATTTGTTTAATAAAAAGGTTCTATATTTTGACTACATCTATCATGCAATGTGATTCCTTCTCTTCATTAGTGCCACCCTCTTGAAAACTATCCCTTTATGGGGCTATGCAAACCTTTATTAATACTTGTGTGCACATTAAATTTTTTTTTTGTACAATGTACAATTCTCATGACAGTGGAATAGGTTTTTCTTAGTCAGTCTACTGCAGTAATTGCAGTGGAAAATGTGGTTAACATCCACTCATGCATGGGGGAAAAAAAAAAACGTTGAATACTGTGAAACTGGTATAACTTTGAAAATTACTGTGAGATGGAATTTTGGTCATACCACCCAGCCCTAGTGCACACAAGTATTAATGCAGGGTTGCATGGCCCTATAAAGTGATAGTTTTCAAGGGGGTGGCACTAATGAAGAGAAGGAATCACATGGCATGACAGTTGCAGTCAAAATATAGAGCCTTTTTATTGAACAAATTTTGCGAACAACTTAAACTAAAATTTTGTCAACATATTTTCAACCATCCAAAGAGGCATTTTGACTTAGTAAAATATCCAGAGGTGCTTGTCAAAAGTTGTATTGCACTGAATATGTCTTGAAAAGGAATAAATAGTAAATATTTTTTATAAACCAAATACACTTTCTGTTAATGTTAACCATCTCTGTCCACTGAAACATTAAACTGACTTTTTAAACAACTTTACCATCATTAAATTGCATAATATTTAAACTAATAAATAATAACAATAAAATAAATAATAGTGCAACTTCCAGTAATGATACTATTAATTCAAGACTTCAAGCCCAGGTGCATTACACAGTATTCACCAAATAAAAATAAAATAAAACAAGTGCAACTTGGTGATGACATCTTTACCAGCTGAACCATCATTAAGGCAAACTGCATTAATATGGACGTTGCTTCAAGCTAAGCTATATACATAAATAACAAACTTGCATTTATAATGCTATTTGTGGTATAGTCATACAGAAGCGTATTAAGACCACTGTGAAGAAAAAAAACTATATGTTGAGAATAAAGTAGACATGTTGACTTTAATCTCGACATTTCCACTTTTTTCTTGCCGCTTATGTTGAGATTAAAGTCAACATTTCCACTGTTATTCTCATAGTTTATTTTGTCATTAAAGTAGAACGTCGTAAACTAAACTTCATCCAAAAATCATTGTTTAATTTACTAGATTTTGTCAATCCCCGTCATAAGTTAATGCAGCACATTAAATACTTTGTGTTAAGTGTTCCCCGACCCAGTTGTTAATCACTACGTTTCTTAAACTGACTTCCTCTTGCACTAAGAGGAGGTGCAGGCAGCGATCGCCGCATAGCATACATTCACTTCATGATAATCTTGCTTTATCAAAATTTTTGAATACTTGATATCATTTTCATGATGAAATGCATTAAAGCAGGTATTAAACATGCATGGTAGTGTGGCGGTAGTGCTGCTCCTTCGCAGTAAGGGGTCCCCAGGTGTACATTCAGTGTATAGAACTTTATGGCAGGTGTGCCGAGGCTCCAAGAAAACTGGATGTATGAATAGGTATCGCACAGGTTTAACTTAAATATTGTGTAAATGTTGGGTTCGTGATCTGGTGGTCGGAGACACGAACACAGAATTCAATGGATGTTCTTCTGAGAGGGCTTTCTTTATTGCATGTGTGCTGTCTTTGTCTGACGTACCAAACCCCCAGTTCCTATTCTTCCTTTTTCTTTCTCCACATAACCAATCACCACATGATAAACTTCTTTGTAAAATTAAAACTAGTTATAAACTTAGACTACGGAATGTTCAGAACTTTAAAAAATCTTCATTGTACATGTTTAATTATGCCATCCATTCAGGGTTGCACCCATCCCAGCAATCATTGTGTGCGAGGCAGGAGCAAATCCTGAACGGGGCGCCAGCACATCTCAGGGTGAATACGAGGAATATATACACTAGCAGGGGCAATATAGCATAACAAAACCCCACATCCTACATGACTTTGAAAGGAAACTGAAGCATGCCGAGTAAACCCACCAGAAAACATGCAAATTCAAGGCAGGGAACACCCGGGAACCCCTTGCTGTGAGGCAGCAGTGCAGCCTCCACGCCACTGTGCCCCCACATGATTAATACATGCTTTAATGCATTTCATCATGAAAATGATATCAAGTATTTATCTTAGCATTCTAAATGTTCAGGGAGCAGGAATATCATGAAATTAATGTATTCTGTGTGCTGTCTGCGCCTCCTCTTAGTGCAAGAGGAAGTCAGTTTAAGAAGCACATAGTGATTAACATGGCTTGGGGAACACTTAACACAAAGCATTTAATGTGCTACATAACTTATGACGGGGTTTGAGAAAATCTAGTAAATTAAATATTCATTTTTAGATAAAGTTTAGTTTACGATGTTATAATTTAATGACTAATTACTAGAATAAAGTCAACATGCCGACTTTAATCTTGACATAAACGGCGGGAGAATAAAGTCAGCATGTTGACTTTATTCTCGTAATAAGCATCGAGATTAAAGTGGAAATGTCGAGAATAAATTCAACATGTCGTCACACAATTACACAGTACCCAGGTACATTGCACATTATTGAAAAAAAAAATAAAACAAGTACAACTTGGCTTGCAGTTGCAGTTATCCAGTAGTATAGAAACAGTATGCACACATTTGAACATAATGGTCCACATCCGACCATTTAAAACCAAAGTATATCCAGACAACAGACACAGCTCCTTTTTTTGGCAAAAGTTCTTCTGTGTCATCATGTTCAACTTTATTGTCAGATACAGCTTCAGTTTCGGAATGTTCTCTGTCTATTTTCACCGTTAAATACCTTCACTAACGTACGTATTCCGTTGCATGCGTGTTTAGCGGTGCAGCAGTGAAAAAGGTCCCCCTTAAACAGTTTCCCGCTGTGCTACGTTCTGAACGTTGTTTAGGCTATTTAAACTGGTGTTGCAGTATAAGAAAAATCCATATCATAACAAAAACAAAAATTTGGTATGAACTGGTATACCACCCAGGACTATTTTCAGTCTTTGATAAAAAATATTTTTATTATGTTTCAGAAGTAAAAGCAAGCATCTTCTGAGTAGCTTCATTAACAATCGTGTGAGTGAGGAACTTGGAGAGGTTGGTTTGGGAAGAAGGTAGTGGGCAGTTTGGAAAACAAGATGGGCGGTGGGCATACACTTCACACGTTTTGTGTTTTTCATTACTGGTATAACATACCATCTTATCTTATGGTGAATTTGGAGAGATGCCCAATTCTTTGACAATTGGTCACTGTTTTAAAAATCCTCAGTCTTGTGGTGGACATCACATTGTCTAGAAATTTACAATTAAATTTATTTGGCTGACACCTTTATCCAAATCGACATACAATATTTGAGATAGTTACCTTTCTTTTTCCATTTGGAGCACAGATTGGTGAAGTGACTTGCTTAGGGTTATACAGTGTCAGTGGTGGGATTTGAATGCACAACCTCGGCATTTCAAGTCCAAAGCGTTAACCACTGCGCCATGCAGTCTGCTGGATAAATGGATTTATAAACTTTAATAGATTGAACAACAAGAAGTGCTTCTGTGACACATAGTTTAGCCAAAAGAATTTATGTCTGGGGGAAAATTATTAAAGTTTCTGGTTTTTATGAAAGTGGTAGGACTTTGTCATTAGCTAATCCAATGCGGTTGATTAACTGTATCTAACAGGTCCTTAACCTGCAATTGCTTTGTCCTTGGTATGACATTAACCTGCAAGCAGGTCCTCCAACTTGCGAGGAAAACTTGGGGGTTGGTGGCAAGATTGGCACTCCAGCCACTATTCAGTTTCATTTGAACTAGTGTGGTGCTGAGGTGTCATCCGTTGCACGGCTGCACTCGGTTCCTGATTTTGGATCCTGAGGTGGTTCGTCATGTGGTGGGTGCTGTATCAGTGCATGCTCCCAAACTCACTCTCTCTTAGACATATCCTGATATGCATATCCAAAAACTGAGGAGTTGAATGCGTTCTCTCATATCATTATTTTTTCAAAACATAAACTGTGTTCTCTGTTCCCATAAAGTATTTGCTCTAAACTAACTTTACTATGTTCTTATTTTTTTTGATTGTTCATTTATAGTGCTGTTCTTTTAATTCTGGGATTACATACTGCTTTATTTTAAATTAACTTGTACAACATCTGTGACTAATAACTATATATTTGCATGGAAAATTTACTTTTGCCAGAAGTATAGTGTATTAAACAAAGATGTGTGAATTGTTGAAGAGCGCCAAAAAGCTCAGAATACCTCAACACAGATACATACACTAGCCAAGAACCTGAAACCCAAGCTAAACCATCTTTAGGATTCTGGAAACCAGACGAAGCTTACTTATTTCTTAATCAAGGAACATTTTTACTTGTAACAACCTGAAATTGATTGATCAATTAATGCATCTAAATTTATTTTAATACTATCCCCAAAACAGGGAGAGAAATGTGGATGGCAGAGATGTATTCTACAGATTAATTGACACATCTGAATGAGGTAGGCTGTGGTTTTACAGCAATGCTATTATAGATTAAAGGAAGAGGAACGTTCAACTATAAAAAAGTATTACATTTCAAAAAAAAACTAGAGCAGGAACATCTTGACTACTAGATTAATTTATCATAAAAACAAAATTATTAGACTTCTGCCTACATGAATTTCAATGAGAAATGAGAATGTCATACCTGGGAAAGTAATTGAATTGAATTATTTAATTTAAAATCCAGTACTTTTTGAGACAGCCATCTGCTTAAAATGATTTTAAAGTTTGAATTTTCCATCTCTAAAACTCTAGAAGGAGATATTGTAAATAAGCAAATGAACAGAGACAAAGCACAGAGATTAAAATAGTGTGCTTTGCTATTGCTTTACTTTGTACTCCCAAAGTAGATTAATATTTGTGTGATAACCCATATCACAGGGATAATTTTGTTAAAGAAAATAGCTAATTATATCTATATTTTTCTTTGTTTATACAGTAGTTCATTATTTAAGGTCCACTTACTATACCTGCAAGGTGGCTACATGAGAGAGATGGCAGGGCAGTGACACAGAAACATGCCGCAGGAGGAAGCTCTGCTGGCTGTGCAATTTGGGAGTGAGAAGGCCTGTCACTTCCGTTAAACTCTCAAGCACTGGCACCCCAACATCTCGGAGTTACTTTGTGCTTACTGAGGAAAGGACTTCTGTTTAGATGCATGTGTTGCAGAGGTTCCTGAGAGAGTGAAAGAAAATTTCAGGAAGTTAGTTGAAAGTGGAGGATCCTTGTACGCATGCATGTCAATGGCTAAATGTTTGCATCAAAGATACTGGGATGTGGGGTGACATTCTACCGAAGAGACACCGCATCAGGTGGATTGTCATGACAGTGTCTCCAAATGATTTTGCTGGGCTGACGTGTAATGAGTTCAGCTCGAAAAACAGGGCCTGGCATATAAAACAGAGAAAGTAGCAAGCAGAGGTCATCATTTGTATATTTTGTAATTGGAGAACTGTAGAGCAAGTGTGATACAGTTTTTTGGGAACGCATTCCATGAATATATTTTGAGTTTCCACTGATTGTTCCTGTGTATTTTGCTCTTGTGCCATTATTTCACTTTTTTCTTTTGGTAACTGCCCTTTTGTCATCATGGTTGATTTTCCTTTGTTGGAAAGAGAATGACCAGTTTTTTTTTTTTTTTTGCCATTTTTTGTCATTGTACAGGACTGCATTTACTTTGAGTGCATGTCACTGAAGTGTTATTTTTCTGTTAGTTATAAATAAAGATATTTTTTCTTTTTGAACTTTTACCTTGGTCAGTGCGGTCATTTTCATCCACCACTGATCCGCTTGGGTATATATCCAGATGACAGAGTTTGAACGTGTGTAGAGGTGCCAGTACAGTGGGTATTGCAATGTGAGGTAAATTGGATAAAACAATTAAGTATATGTATGAATAGAAACAAAGAAGAAAGAGTGTAAGCTATAATCAGCGAGTCCCTTCATTGATAGCATTATTCAAATAAAAAGGTTTGGTGACTTTTGTGCTTCCAAACTTTGATATACAGTATGTTAGGTCATGGCTTTGATCAAAATGATACTGCTTGTGCTTTAACATCAAGTTAAAACTGTGTTGACATATATGGTTGTAATTTGCTTAACTTGCATCAAAAGGTATCTCAAGAAGTACTTATTTTTCCTGGCATCCACTCACACAATAATGTAATGGATGAATGCCAATACAGTGGAGCAAGTAAAAAGCTCTGAAGAACAGTCTGAATTAAAGTCATTAACCCTTTGAGTTGCCATGATTGAATATTTTTCTCTCAAGCAGATTTGGCCCAGAAATGATTTTCATACTCTAGATTTTGAAATAATTATATCAGCAATTACTATTATTAAATGAAAATTTACAAAGGTTAACTGTCAGGTTTATGAATGTGGTTAGTTTAATGTATAATTGTAATGTGCAGGATTCTGTCCAAGGACCATTTTATAGACAGGCATGAAATTATTGTTTAATAAAGAAAGACTAAATGGATAGTTGAACATAAGTTTTCTTAAACCAAAAAAATAACAGTTTAAATGTATGTTAAATGGAAGATGTCAGATTTCACAAACAATAGCAAGTACAAATATGAGGTTTAAATTTGAATGTACTGTAATTGTATTTATAATTTATTTAACTGCAGTATATTATCAAGAAAAGGTGAATTTTTTTTTAATGTGGATGCTGCTGAAGTGTTGACGGACAGTGACATCTAAACTTAATATTGAGAGATGGAGTGCATGATGAAAATGTCACACTGTCTCAGTCTTAGCCATGGATCAAATCCATTTCAGTGTTTAAGCCCAGGTCTTTATATTCTTAAGAAATGGTTTCGCAATTATAGAGAAAGCAGGGTCTTCTTTTTTCCTTAGTATTTCAGGTAAAGATTATTTTTTTATATTTATCTAATCCTCATATTTGGGGGTGAGGGGAATGGCGACTAAGGTGTTTGGCTTAGAAATGCTGCTGACAGATTTACTGTGTAAATTTGAATATTGTAGCTGTTAATACATTAAATTGACTTAATGTTTTTTTTTTTTCTGTGTAGGTTATATGTTTTACCAAAGTCAAAATTTGCACCACAAAAGAGGAGCCTTAACCCTTTACAGTGGTGCAGGCAAGTGCTGGATAACTTGCCATCTGATGTAGAAGCTGCCAAAAGATCCCTCTGCTTGAGGCTTGAGCAAGGTAATACATTTCTTCACACAGCTATAAATAAATTCTGTCATTTACTGGTAGACTTAAGCTCTAATAAGCAAATTGTTATTAGTTATTATTGTGCATATGTATACCATAGTGCTGTGGTTTGGTGTTTTTATTCCAAAGCTGGTATTAACTTTCCCTAATTTAGGGTCTTAAAATGTGCCAGTTATTACTGATGATGTTGTGTAATTAATTATTGAAGTAATTATAATATACTAGCCAACCCGCGGCGTAGCATACGCCACATAATCACGCTGCTTGTTTAATGATTTTCAAGCACAGGGAAAGAAATGAACATTTGAAAAAAATCCATCATTCAGAACGCACTACCTGCTCATGTGCCCGCCCCCAACTCCTCACCTGAGTCGTTTTCGTCTGTGTACAGTCCACATGCACGTCTGAGCCACATTGACTTTTCATTGTTCTTTGCGGTTCCGGCTGCTTTTCTATATATAATCCACCAAGTCACCCGACCATGGTAGTAGCGAGGGGGGGGAGGTGTGTACAAAGGGCAGGGACGTTATCAGTGGGAGCATATGAGCCGCACTTACTGGGAATTCCTCGTTTGTGGGGAACAATTGCAAGCCCCGGTTTCCATCACAAATGGGGTTCAACGGCTTACCCACGCCTCTCTGCGCCGGGTAGACACACGTTTATCCATTCAGTGTAGCGCGCGTGCAGTACCAGACATCCAAGGGCATCACAGACCTGTTAATGCTCAATCTCACGTGGCCGAAAGCCACTTGTCCTTCCTCGTTTTCGGAATTAACCAGACAAATCGCTCCACCAACTAAGAACGGCCATGCACCACCACCCACAGAATCGAGAAAAAGCTATCAATCTGTCAATCCTCTCCGTGTCCGGGCTGGGTGAGGTTTCCCATGTTGAGTCAATTTAAGCAAAAGGCTCCACACCTGGTGGTGCCCTTCCGTCAATTTCTTTAAGTTTCAGCTTTGCAACCATACTCCCCCCAGAACCCAAAGACTTTGGTTACCCGGTTGGCTGCCAGTTGGCTTTGTTTATGGTCCGAACTACAACGGTATGTGACTGTCTTCGAACCTGCGACTTTCATTCTTGATTAATGAAAACATTCTTGGCAAATGCTTTCGCTCTCGCTCGAATTGTTTGTGCGCGTGGCTCTGTTGTGCATGTGCCATGGTCGGCTGCTTAGTGAATTGTTGGTGGGCTCGGCTCTGTGAGTTCGCGGGTGTGGCTCTGTCTTGCATGCGTCTTGCTTGCCATGGACTTAGTGAATTCTTAGAGTTGGTGGGCGTGGCTGTGTGCGTATCCTATGGTTGTCTTGCCTGTTTTGTCGGCTTAGTGAATTATATATATATATAGATTTTTTTATGGATGAGTGTATTCATACAGTAAAAGTCCCTTTCTGTCTGTCTTGTTTGTCGATAATGTTATTGATCTGTGACATTTGTAAAGCTCGCCATTTCTCTTTTGAAGATGCAGAGTGTAAAGTGTGATACATATGAGGCTATGTTGTCTCCACAGTGCTTCCTGTGTTCCACTTAGGGAGTTTTGGGTTAATTAGTTATTCTATGCTGGCTCCGTCTAAGAGTTTGTCGTTTTTTTGTTTTTTTTTCCTGCATTGCACTCAGTGGTGCCTGAATAGGCTGTGTCCCCCACAACCCTAAATTTTATTTATTGGGCCTAAGAACATAATGTTTACTATATAAAAATGTGTGAATGAATGAAGTCTAAATGTGCCTTGTCTGTATATCTTATTTTCCATACTTATCAAGTCTAATGTAAAATATTTTTTCAAGGCAAAAAAGTGACATAATCCCAAAAGGAACCATTTTTAATGTTCTTGATTTAAAATATTTAGCTTTTTTTATTTTAATGAATATATAATGAAAGAACAACAGAAGTAGTCAGGGCCATTATAATTTCAAAGGGATTAGCACTACATTATAGCTACAGAGGTTGGGATTCATAGTTTGCACATTCTCTCTCTGTCTTCTTGGGTTTTCTTCACTCAGGACAATAACGTGCAGGTTTGGTTGGCTGGTGACTCAAAATCAGTGTGCTCTGAGTAAATGTGCTTTGTGTTGAACTGGTGCCTGCCTCCAAGTTTCGATCTTGGTGGTGATTGGATATTTTCTTTATAATGCAGTAAGCAGGTTTGAAAAATGAATGAAAGGTATCTTCTTTTCAGTAATTTTCAAAACAGGCTTAGTAAATAACAGTTTTGATAAGATGGATGAGCATGCCTTGATTTCTTCTTTTTTCCCATAGCCTTGCCTTTTGCTTAATATGTTTTGAATGTTTAATTACTCTTTTATTCTGGAGAATTGAACAAAAATGTTTTTTGGCTAGAAGTAAAAGATTATGTACGTAATATATAAATTGATATTTGAGATTAATATACATTGCACTCCAGAAGAAAAAAACAATATACAAATGATGTATGCAACATTTAAAATAAGTTGCTCATTTTATTAATTTAAAATGAGTTCTCTTGCTAAGAAGACAGTGACTGTGTCTTCAATGGAGAGAATAATTTAAAATTATAGTGTGTAGTAGTGGTTGCTATAGAAACTGAGTAAATTAATTCACCCAGAGCCAGCAGACAGTTGTTATGGAGACTGGTTTTCATGTATAAACTGTTTGATGTCCTTTTATTTATTTATTTTGAGACATATGCTCTTGCCACAATATCGAAAGGCTGCAATTGCTCCAATTTTACAATTAATTTCCCAGCTTTACTTTTTTTTATTATTGTTTGTTTTTAATGATATTTTCTGTATTTAGAGAGATGGTGTTAAAGAACCAAAATTGTAATCAAGAAAAAATAGATTTATTTGCATTCTTGGTGCAACAGTGGAGTTCATTCAGTGCCATTAAATATTTCGTAAGTCCTGTATATTTTATGTTGCAAAAAATATTGATTTACATGCACATTCTAATCATATTGTACAGGTAAGATAAATTTCCTTTGGATTTTGCTTAACAATGCCACAAAAGCCATAGACACGTAGAACAAATTATTAAGTAGTGTGGTGAAAAGCAGGACTTTAGGGACCTTCATATTTTGACTTGATGTTATTTTGGACAATGTAGACGAATAAGATGGTTGAGCTTGTTGGGCTTCACAATGTTTTAATGCTCATGTTTAGTTTTATGGTACTACAGTACATAACAGGTGAAACCAATGATATCTGAAAACTCAAACTAAGAATCTGTTACATACAATATCAGCAGTATATATTTATTAAAATGTATGCATCAAAATGAGTAGTAATATTTGTGCTAAATTTCAGCATAAATAAAAATAACATTTCATAAACAAATAGTCACTTCAGTTGCTAAAGAGAAGATTTTGCTTTCACTCTGTGTTGTAGTGAGGCCTAGAATCTCCATTCCTTAACTTGTCTGCTTCTTCATACATGCTTAGGAAAACTGGGTGTGGCAGGGTGTAATTATAAAATAGCATTGTGCTGTGATCAAAATTATCATAAAACCAATTACTGGCTGCCAAGAAGGTTTTGTATCATATTATTCAATCAAGCAAAAATAGTGTCTTTGACTTATATTCTTTGGAAGAAAGTTAATGGTTTATAGAAAACAGAAGCTAACAAAATTAAAAAAAAAATGCATTCAATGAGGACATTTTTTTTAAGATCAGAGAAATATGCTTTATGCTGGTGAATTTCACACTACTTCTCCATAGTTTACCTTACCAGCAGCTCATACAATAATACTGCTAAATACTGATACATGTAGATTTAATGAATACATTTCTTTTAATTATGATTTTTCAGTATGCTTCACCCATAGCATACACATTTTGAAGCGTTTACATGACATTTATTTAACAATAAAATGCAAGTCGCTACTCTGCACTGAAAGCATGAATGTTTCTGTGGTGTTTTCTTTATTTACATTGAATAAATGCTTGGATCTTGGTAAGAAGTGTTTCTTTGTTAACGGTTCAGTGTTACATGTTTCTAGCATATTTGTTAATTTGTGACTAAATTGTTAGCTGGGTTACACCCAAAACAATATGCATATTTTTGCTTCTTTGTATCATTGTAGCATTTACTGAAAACATTTATAAATAACAGTTTATAATATTACTTAATAATAAAAAGGTTGGGAAATGTCAGTCTGGGTCCATTCATTTTTGATTTGGAAATGATAAATATTGGAAACATTTATTTAAAAAAAAAAAAAAACTAAATTCTACCCAAAATTAAAATTGAATTAAAAAATGGAATTTTACTGTCAAAGTAACATTGCTGTCTTACAGTACGGTACTTAGTTTTGTGCTAACTAATACAAACCACCTTTATTTGTATATCATGCCTCTGGAGTAGAGATGTCTATTTTTAGACTAAATCAGGCCATGACTTAAATATCTATTTAAAGATTGCTTGACCCATCTGATTTTCTTGTTGATTTTTATTTGTGATCATGTGAATATTTAAGCTTAACCTTCAAATCTTTCATTCTGAGGAAAAAAAAAAAAAGATATTTTAATGAATATGACAGTGTTGCCACTGGATTTTTTTTGTTTATCACACCATTCTTTGTAAAATTCAAGACTAGGGCTTGAAAATCCCTTGAGTACAACTATTTCTGAGATGCTACAACTACCACATCCGGCACCAGCACTTGTGCTATTGGTCAAAGTCACACAGATCACTTTCTAATGTTTTGTCACACAGTCAACTTGACCTTTTTATGTATGTATGTATGTATGTATGTATGTATGTATGTATGTATGTATGTATGTATGTATGTATGTATGTATGTATGTATGTATGTATGTATGTATGTATGTATGTATGTATGTATATGTGTGTGTGTGTTTGTGTGTGTGTGTGTGTAAAATATACTTTATACAATTCAGTCAGGTCTATAACTATTTGGACAGTGACACAATTGTAAAATTTTGGCTCTGCACACCACCACAATGGATTTGAAACAAAACAATCAAGATGTAATTGAAGTATAGACTTTCAGCTTTAATTCAAGGGGTTTAACAAAAATATTGTCTGAGCTGTATATAAAAGACAGACTTTTTATACATTGTCTCCCAATTTTCAGGGGCTTCGTCAGGCACCACACTTTTTGTCTGTCACAAAAAGGGGTCAATACAATTGTGCTAGAAGGTTGGTATGATGGTGCAGGTCAGCTCCATGCTACTGTTTGCATCCCGGGAGCTATTTGAACCTGTCACCGCCTATAATGTACCCTAGGGTGAGCCAGCGGATGAGAACAGTCACACACACAGCAAGGGGTATATGCATAAAAGTGCAAAAGTGTTTTTATTAAAGACATTCAAAAACCACAGTGTCCAAGTAAATAGTGCAGTGCAGATCTTCAATAAATAAATAATCCAAAAAATCAAAATTAAATAATCCTTTAAAATTGAAGCTAAAAACATGGCAAGAATGTATTCTTAAAAATGAAGTCCCTGTTGCATCCCTTTGAAAATGTACATCTTCTCAGCTAACCCCAAGCGGGTCATTGCAGCCGAGGAGATGACTAACCAGCAGTTCAGCCCCCCTTCTGCATCTTCTCCGAGGCTTAGGTCCCTGCAACCTTCTGTGTCTCTGGCAGGACAGTAAGCCAAGCCTCCAACTCCTGCTGCCAGGGTCATGCCCCTGTGGTCAATGGCTTCCCTGCCTTTACTGAGCCTTATAATTCTCCTGGGGGACTTCCACCTGGCTGAATGCCTTCTCTCTCTCTCTCTCTCTCGTTCCCCCACACAGGCTTCCTCTGCCTCCTGCCTTTCTCTCTCCATCCCTATCTTTAATCTCCATTTCTTTCTTTTCATTTTTCCATTTCCCCGTGCCAGCTCCCCCTTAAATGCTTCCGTGGGCACATTCCCTCAGTCACACACTGCAGAAAGCCAGTGAAGCAACTAAGACCGACTGCACACTCAAGTGCAGATGGATTTCGCTTCAATTACCAAACTAACCTTCCGCAACTACGTGAGCACTCACCCACAGAGGTTGAGCCAGGCCTTCAATTATTTCTCTCTATTATAATAAAAAAATCTTGGGAAGAGAGACGAGACGTGATTTTCTCAGAGAGACACTGTCACGTCCTGCGAGACAAGACTTTCTGCCAAGAGATTTAGATTACAAAGCAGAACGTCGTAAAGAATTCAAAAACATTTGCGCGATACACTTGCAGAGCAGGTTAGAGATAATGGAAGTACGAAAATTCGAAAGTCTCAAAAAAATGATAGTAAAGATCGCATTAGTGCAAACAAATGGAAATTATCACACAGTGAAATAATAGAACAGCAAAAACAGATCGAATATATTGTTTGACTTTAAGTTGTAGACTTTATGATCGTCTAATTCGTGTTGCCATCAGGGAAAAGTAGTGTTTCTTCCCAATGAAGAGGTGTATCTGCGAGAATAAAAAGATTTGTTGTTTGGTGAAAGTGAAATCCAGCGAGAGAAAATTTCAAGCCAAGCGAGGCAAGATTTTATGCAAAGAGATCTGGAAAAGTCCTGCCCACATCTAAAACATTTACAGCCACGCACAGGGTTCAATCATTTCTCATTTGTGTGAATGCTATTGTCAGACACAGTTCATGTAGAGAGAAAGAAATGATATTCACTCATGGGCAGTTATACATTGTGTTGTCAAAATTCAATGCGATATTGACAAAAAGGTAAAAGCAAAAAGAGATTGAATATATGGACATAGGTGATATGACAGAAGTATGTAGATATTGTTTGGCTTTAAACTTTAAGTCTGAGACTTATAGATCGTCTGATTCATGTTGCCATCAGGGAAAAGTAGTGTTGCTGGCACGTAGCACAGACAGGGAGGTTGGCGAAGCCCCCTAGTATGCATTTAAAAATGGGCTGCCTTTTTCTGAATCGCAGACCCGCTATACCAAGTTCGTAATCACTAAATGTGACATGCCCAATGATTTTTAATTATGTAAATTAACATGGTTCAGCAACAAGATCAGCAGCTGGAGTTGGCAAGTCTGATTGGAAGTCACATTATGTGACATTGGCTAAATGTAGTTAAAAATGTTTACTTCATTTATTTTGTGGTAATTTAAACCATCAGTTCATACGGAAGTTTGTTTGCAATGTAAATAAAATTAAAATGTATAAACATTCATTGGAAATAATAAATGTCAATTTGTATATTGGATTTAGCAGAAATTATACAAAAAATAGTTTGTATCAAATGTGGTAGTGTTTGTGTATGTGGTAGTGTTTGTGTATGTACACTACATTAACTGGGTATCTTCTCCAGGGTTCCTGCTATGTGTTTGCCTCAACCAGGATATGCTGCTGATCTTTTTAATTCTGCACTGAAGAAAATAAATTAATATGGAGAATGGCTAATTATATGATAAATATATCATGTTTTCTGCAGTAGTTTCACTGAATCACCTCTTGCCATAAAACCATATAGCCTACTATAGATTCTACAAAGAAGCTGTTAATTTGAGCCTTTTTTATTGTTTGTAGCTGCTACTGTTTGTACACAGGATAGCACAAAGCACACACCTTTGCTGTGTGGCCATGGATTTTTTTTGGTATTTGTGAGTGACTAAAACTGCCTGAGTCAATTAATTTGAGTCATGTTTGATATTTAACAATTAGCAGCTTTTTAATACTTATTAAAATCATGAAGCTTGAGATGTTTAAGCATTTCAAATTGGACAATGTGAAAATTATGAATTTCACTTTAAACATGCTTGTACTCATTACTCTTGGTATTAACACTGTCTAGCACAGTTGAAGTTCATCCAGAATCACGTTAACACATTTACACCATCCTTGCAAACATGAGTGCCAGATCCAGTCCCATAGAAAGACTCCTGTGCATCATGAGTGTCCTAATAAATAATCCTTTAAATATTATTTATGTTTTTATAATGATTTAACATGAACAATAAGGCTATTAATAAACTGATGAAAAGTGTGTTCACTTAGCACTGTGATGTGCAGAGAGTTACTCAGCCTCTCCAACATGAACCCTGCAATTACAGTACATTAGTTTTTTGGGCATATCAAACTGTTTATGCAGTGTCAATAAATTCCAAACTCTAACGCAGAACTGTACTTAATTGCATCGGGTTTGTTTGTTTATTTATTTATTTTTTTAAATAAAATGTAACTCTTTCATTGTTTGAAACTATTGTGTGTCACGGCTTGCTCAATAATGGACAATAGCATCAGAATCAGAAATTTGGCTATAGATATTATGTGTCTTATTAATTAAAAAAATCAATTAATCAATCAGTCAATATGAGTGAATACATATGCAGTGACACTCACTAGCCCTCATTTTTCATGATGCTACAGCAGTTTCCAACAAGTTTTTTTTATATATTCCCTTTTTGAAGGTACAGTTACACATAAGGGCTGTAAATTAGGGGGAGGCAGAATGCTTATGAGCTAAAAAGCATTTAAATAAATTTTTTTTCATCCAATCAAGAAACACTAATATCCCTGACTGGAAAAAGCGAAAATGTGAATTTATAAATGTTTGAAAATGTGTTAAATAAGTGTATCAGGAGTAAATTGAAATAGCATATTGGCACAAGGAGTCAGAACCTTTGCTATGATATATTAAATATGGCTCAGGTGCATCTCAATGACAATCAATAAAGTCAAATATTTCTACACGTTTGGAATCCACATGTCATCAATTATATTGATAGGGACACTATTAGGAAAGGCATACGCCTGTCTATGTATGTCATTTGGCTCAGAGTGTGTGTGGGACCAAAACCCAAGCCTTGGGTTTAAAGGAAGTGCTTTCATAGCTTATAGATGGAATTGGGGAAGGCTACAAAAGAAAGCAATCCTGCAGCATTCAATGTTCCCAACAGCACACCAGGCTGAACTGAACAACCATGCGAGGAAGGCCAAGGTGTGGGGCTGGTGATCAAGGACCTGCTGGTCACTCCGGCTGCACTCATGTAGAGGTTAGAGAAACTTGTTGTAAGACAACCATCATTGCAACACTCCATTAATCTGTGCCTTTTGACAGCGTGGCTATGCAGAAGCCTCTTCTCAGTCAAAGACACATGGAAGCCCGCTTAGAGTTTTCAACAAGTCACTTAATGGACTCTGACTGTGAGAAACAAGATTCCGTGGTGTGAGGAAACCAGGCAATTTGTGTCATCTATGAAATACCATTCCAGTTGTGAAGCATGGTGATTGCAGCATCAGGCTATGGCGTTGTTTTTCAGCAGCAGGGACAGGGAGACTAGACAGGGTTGAGGAAAATGCAGAAATGTCCTTAATGAAAGCCTGCTCTAGAGCACTCTGGAGCTCATACTGGCTGAAGGTTTGACCTTCCAACAGGATAATGACCCAAAACAAAAATAATGCAGTAGTGACTTAGGCACAACTCTGGGAATGCCCCTGTGTTGCCCACACTTGAACCCAAATAAACATCTCTCGAGAGAATTGAAAATAGCTATCCACTTACAGTCTCCAACTCTCCATCCAACCTGACCAAGCTCCAGGCATTTGAAGCTAATAATCTAGAAGACTCCAGGCTACAAGGTGTTTGTTCTTCAAATCAGGACTCTAATGTACTTATTGTCTTGTGGAGCTGTGCTATACAGGTATATAAAAAGACACTAATGCTCAAAAGTTTGGAATCACTAAGAAGTTTTGATGTTTTTGATATAATTTGACCTTTTTATCAAGGTACTATTAAATTGGTGTAAAATATAGCCAAGACATTAATAATGTTGCAAATGGATATTTCTGCTTGAAATGACTCATTTATAATTTATTTGTATTCATTTCACTGTAAGGCCCCATTTTCAAAAGCCATTACTTCAGTGTTCTAATGGTAAACACTTTTTAGCTCATCCCTAATAAATCATGTGTGAATGCTAATTGGTTATTACATAATCCTTTGAAATCATGTTATCACAGATTAAATTTGTTTTTATAGTCAATTAAGCATGTAAATTGTCTTTCCATGGGTTGCAAAGTACTGGTACTTATAAAGTTCAGTTCTGTGCTCAAATATGGCCAAAACAAAATGGCTTTCCCAAGAAACATGTTAGTCTGTTGTTGATTTGTGAAATGAAGGTTATTCCTTGCAACATATTAGCAAGAAACAGAAGATGTCATACAAATGTGTCAATTTTTGTCTTGAGAGAATGGACAGTGCCTCTAACCAGAAAAGAAAAAGCAGCAGAAGATGTAGATGCACAGCTCCCCAAGACGATAAATACATTCGAGTCCTTAATTTGAGGAATAATTTGAGGAACACTTTACATATCCTCAGGTGGGTACTTCCTTAAGTAGTACACAACAAATATCAGTGTCATCTGCAACTATGAAAAGTTAAAGTGGGTAGAAGAACACAGATAATGGATGATGGGTTTTTCCAAACTGATGATGGGTGATGGGTAATTCCAAACTTTTGCCCATTTCATCCTTCATCTTTTTATTTGCCAGTTTCAGATTCAGCTTTTTCTTTCAAACTCTACTTCAAAGGCCAGCATCATGGAATCATCTTTTTATGGCGGTGTGTGTTTACATGTATATACAGAGTAAAGGACTCAGCTGAAAAACTTTGTTTCATGGTGCAAAGAGAACTGTTCACAACTTAACATCAATAATACCAAGGAACTGATTATTGACTTTTGCTACATTAAAGAGCCGCTATGCCTGGAGTTGATGTGGAGGTGACGTGTAGGTGATGCACTATTACAGATACTTGGGAGTCCACACCAATGATTGGTTGAGCTGGTCTCGTAACACAAAAGAACTAAATATGAAAGGGCAACAACAAAAACATTTATTTATATAGCACATTTTCATACAAAAAAGTAGCTCAAAGTGCTTTACATAATGAAGAAAAGAAAAATAAAAGACAAAATAAGAAATTTAAAATAAGACAACATTAGTTAACATAGAAAAAGAGTAAGGTCCGATGGCCAGGGTGGACAGAAAAAAAAAAAAAAAAAAACTCCAGATGGCTGGAGGAAAAAAAATAAAATCTGCAGGGGTTCCAGGCCACGAGACCGCCCAGTCCCTCTGGGCATTCTACCTAACATAAATGAAATAGTCCTCTTTGTATTTAGGGTTCTCACGGAAGGACTTGATGATGATGATGGTCATGCAGACTTCTGGCTTTTAATCCATCACTGTTGGAACATCACGGTGCTTTGAGTAGATGGTGGTGGCGCAAGTCACCACCAAAAGGACACCGGAAAAGGACACAGAAGAGAGAGTACGGGTTAGTACAGATTTTAGAGCCACCATAAATAGTTATTATAATGAATTGGATATACAGAGTATCAGGATTAAATTACAGTGAAGTTATGAGAAGGCCATGTTAAAATAATGTGTTTTCAGCAGTTTTTTGAAGTGCTCCACTGTATTAGCCTGGCGAACTCCTATTGGCAGGCTATTCCAGATTTTAGGTGCATAACAGCAGAAGTCCGCCTCACCACTTCTTTTAAGTTTTGCTCTTGGAATTCTAAGGAGACACTTATTTGAGGATCTGAGGTTGCGATTTGGAATATAAGATGGGGCGAGATTATTTAAGGCTTTATAAACCATAAGCAGAATTTTAAAGCCAATCCTGAATGACACAGGTAACCAGTGTAGTGACATCAAAACTGGAGAAATGTGCTCAGATTTTCTTTTCCTGGTTAGGATTCTAGCAGCTGCATTCTGCACTACTTGCAAACTATTTGTCTTTTTTGGGTATTCCTGAGAGGATTGCGTTACAGTAATCTAGTCGACTGAAAACAAATGCGTGAACTAATTTCTCAGCATCTTTCAATGATATAAGAGGTCTAACTTTTGCTCTGTTTCTTAAGTGAAAAAATGCTGTCCTAGTGATCTGATTAATATGCGATTTAAAATTCAGATTACAGTCAACAGTTACCTCTAAGCTTTTTACCTCCGTCTTGACTTTTAATCCTAATGTATCCAGTTTATTTCTAATAGCCTCATTGTATCCATTATTGCCAATCACTAAGATTTCAGTTTTCTCTATATTTAGCTTGAGAAAGTTACTATTCATCCATTCAGAAATGCAAGTCAGACATTGTGTTAGTGAATCAAGAGAATCGGGGTCATCAGGTGCTATTGATAAATACAGCTGTGTGTCATCAGCATAGCTGTGGTAGCTCACGTTGTGCCCTGAGATAATCTGACCTAACGGAAGCATGTAGATTGAGAAGAGCAGCGGACCCAGGATAGAGCCTTGTGGAACACCATATAGGATATCATGTGTCCTTGAGTTGTAATTACCACAACTAACAAAGAATTTTCTCCCTGCCAGGTAGGATTCAAACCAATTTAAGCCACTACCAGAGAGGCCCACCCATTGACTAAGGCGAATTCTAAGAATATTATGATCAATGGTGTCAAATGTGGCACTCAGATCTAAGAGGATGAGAACAGATAAATGGCCTCTGTCTGCATTTACCCACAAGTCATTTACTACTTTAACGAGTGCACTTTCTGTGCTGTGATTTGTTCTAAAACCTGACTGAAATTTATCAAGAATAGTATGTGTATTGAGGTGGTCATTTAACTGCATAATGACTGCCTTCTCTAGAATTTTACTTAAAGGCAGGTTAGAGATGGTTCTAAAATTTTCAAGAGCAGAGGGGTCAAGATTATTTTTCTTAAGTATGAGTTTAACTACAGCAGTCTTACAGTCTGGGAAGACCCCCGTATCTAATGACGAATTTACTATGTCAAGAATATTATCAATTAGCACGCCCGATACTTCTTTGAAAAAATTTGTTGGTATTGGGTCAAGGACGCAGGTGGAGGGTTTCAGTTGAGAAATTATTTTATGTAAATCCATCCATCCATCCATTTTCCAACCCGTTGAATCCGAACACAGGGTCACGGGGGTCTGCTGGAGCCAATCCCAGCCAACACAGGGCACAAAGCAGGGAACCAATCCCGGGCAGGGTGCCAACCCACCGCAGGACACACACAAACACACCCACACACCAAGCACACACTAGGGCCAATTTAGAATCACCAATCCACCTAACCTGCATGTCTTTGGACTGTGGGAGGAAACCGGAGTGCCCGGAGGAAACCCACGCAGACACGGGGAGAACATGCAAACTCCACGCAGGGTGGACCCGGGAAGCGAACCCGGGTCTCCTAACTGCGAGGCTGCAGCACTACCACTGCGCCACCGTGCCGCCCTTTATGTAAATCAGGTAAATCTATCCTAATGAAATAGTTTAATTTGTTTATAATGGAATACTGGGGTTTAGGAGGATCCTTAGTTTTGGGGAGATATACTATGTTATTTCTAATCTCATTCATTTTTTGATTGAAAAATACAGCAATAGCCTCACAGGTTCTACTGGAAGTACTTAGGAGGCATTCCTTTGAGTTACTTTGGTTTAACAGACGATCAATTGTTGAGAATAAGACTCTGGGATTACTAGCATTGTTATTTATAATCTTAGAGAAATAGCAGCGCCTCTCAAGACGGACTGTGTTATTGTATTCTGTTATTTTAACTTTTAATATTTCATAGTGGATAGTTAGTGTAGTCTTCCTCCATTTATGCTCAGCTCTGTGGCATGTTCTTTTTAAATCAGACACTCTTTGGGTTTTCCATGGTATAACAATGCTAGAAGATTTTTTAACTGTCTTTTCAGGTGCAACTATGTCAACAGCAGCTCTCACTTTAGTATTAAATCTTTCCACCTTATTATTTACATTATCCTCGCTATTATAGTTGGCATTATAAACGGACTGATTGCTTAGAATGTTTGTAAGTTTTAAAGCTGCTGATGAGTCAAAGAAGCAATTTTTAACAATATGCTTCTCATGAGTGTTTTCTATCATTATTTCTATATTAAAAAGTAGAAGAAAATGGTCTGATAGACCCGTATCAATGACCTGCTTTATATCAACTTTTAGTTCTTTAGTAATTCTAACGTATGACCTGCTTTATGTGTAGGCTGATTAACGAGCTGTCTCAAATCAAGAGAGTCCAGGAGGTTTATGAATTCTTTTACTTTTTGGTCACACTGATTATCTATATGAAAATTAAAGTCGCCAACTATTAGGAGTGTGTCATAGTTCGTAATTAAAATTGACATTAAGTCAGAGAATTCCTCAAAGAAAGACGTGTTAAATTTAGGAGGTCTATACACGGATAATACTAGAACATGAGAATCTCCATGAATAACAACGGCGAGATACTCAAAGGACTTGAATTTACCAAAACTGACATCTTTACATTTTAACCAGCTTGAGTAAATGTTTGCTAGTCCACCTCCTCTCTTTCCTTGGCGATCCGCACGAGTAAAACTGTAATCCGGTGGCACAGATTCGATTAAAACAGCTGCGCCATCTGAGCTAAGCCATGTTTCACTTAGTGCAATAAAATCAATTTTTCTATCACTAATAATATCATTGATAAAAAAACGTCTTGTTAGTTAAAGCTCTAACATTTAATAGTGTCATATATTAATGTTTTGGAGGAGCAGAGATGAATACTATGTGCGTTATTGATATTTGGAACAGGAACTAAGTTATTTTTATTAGCGCCGCTATGTGTGGCAGAGCAGACTTTTTTTTTTAACCTCAGGAGACTGCATTCCTGTAATGTGGTGCAATTTTCTGGCATCTTTCTGGAAGGTTTTTATTGTAAGAGGTAAGGTTTCTTCATGATTACTATACCTGATAGACTGAAGTTGCAAAAAACGAATTAATTGCTTGAAAGTAGGGGGTTCCCCCTCCTTACCCGTTTCCAAAGTCCACTATTAATTGCACTTTGAGCATTTTCTGGCCTGGCACAAATACTGTTGATTTAACTCAATCAAATGCACTGCTTATTGTGCTTTTTTGCCCAGCATACTATATATTAAGAAGCATTTTATTTGCACCTCACCTCAAAATATGCTGTATTCTTCCATATAAAAGAAGCAAAGTCATTGTGTGTGTGTGTATGTGTTTGTTAGTGTTTTTTTCATCAACACTTGTCCCTTGATGGATTTAGACCCCACGTTTAAATTCAAAATGATGCTGTATGCTTCCAGGAACTTTGAAATGGATAAAGGTTGTTAGGTAATTGAATAGACAAACTGTACATTACAGGCAATGTGTGTCAGATTATTTTGCATTTTCTTTTTCTGGCCACGTTGAGCATTTACTTATTTCTGGGGTACACATGCATTTAAAAGAGTCATAGTCGTTTATGTGAGTATTGTGCTTTTCATCCACAGCCATGTTTGCCAAACACTGCTGTGAAAAACCACTGAAGATCATTCATGTCTTAAATGTTCACTTGGTTCAAATTCTCTTGAGAAGTCAAGCAAAATGACACCTTTTATTGGCTAACTAAAAAGATTACAATATGCAAGCTTTTGAGGCAACTTGGGTCCCTTCTTCAGGCAGCTTGCATATTGTAATCTTTTTAGTTAGCCAATAAAAGGCATCATTTTGCTTGACTTCTCACTACATTCATAATTGCTAACACAGTACAACACCCTAGTACTTTAAATTCTCTTGAAATTCTCCTAAAATCTACAACTGAATAGGAGTAGTAATAATAACAAAATAAACCTCTATTCTTTAATTGCTTTTTCTGCAAATCAGCAGTGATCTTAATTATACATATGGTGGTGTTATGTGAAAGGCAAAAAGTAATTGTTCAAATCTTATTCTGCTTCTATATATAACATAACCGTGTGTCTGGTTATGTACTGTACTTGTAGTAAATAATTTGTTTTAACTCAGATTTTATGACACACATTTAAACTTTTCTTGCCACTATTCTGATATAATTAGTTTGTTTTTTTCCTAAGCCATAAACTAAATAAGTGGAGCACAGCAAATTATGAATTAGAATACTAATGAAGGGTTGTAACAGGCGATGCAAAGGTCTTTATTCTTCTTCTAAAACAGTCTACAGTCATTAGTTTGAAAAGAGCTGCTTTAATGTCAGATGTGATGAATACATCTTTGTGCTAGGTAGTGAACAAACAGCTGATAGTAGTCAAATCTGAATGTACTTTTTGTTCTAAAAATGGAATACACAGTTTACAAAGCAGTAAATAAGTAAAGGATAAAAACAGAAATTTAACAACTGATGACTGTAGGTTATGAGAAAGCTTTGTGCATATTTCTCATAATTCTCGGCTTCATTATCATTATTACTAATCCTACTTTTGGGGGTTGTAACCCTAAAATTAAATAAATATACACGTTTTAAATATATAAGATTTGAAATGCATTTCCCATTTTTATGAACCTTTTTTTTATTATGGGGTAAAAATCAGTAAAGTGCAAACAAATTGCTGTGCTGTATTGTTTTATGTATTTTGGATTCTTGGATGTAGATTTTGCAAGTGATATGTTTTTATATATTAATTTTTTTTATATGATAGGAGGCTCAACAAATTGTTCCTTAAGATGACCTGTGGAAGCAATGTTATTTTGTGTACATGTATTTTTGCATTGTCCATTTTTTTCTATGTTTAGGTTCCATTGATACCACAAACTTTTAAAACTCTTAAAGTTCCTGGCCTGCCTCATCATGTAGTATTCTTAAACTATAAACTGGATCACACATTTTATGTCCTTTAATGTAGATTTGCATTGCTTTTGTAATGACCCAAAATGAATACTTAAAGAATAAGTTCCATATTTTTCAAGCCAAAGTTAATTCTGTCCTGGGTATGACGTTAAACTGCATCCGGCCCTGCAAATGATTCTCCAACTTGCAGGGAAATCATGGGGGTTGGTGGCAGGATTGGCACTCCAGCCACTGTAAAAAACAAAAATTCACAAAGCTCAGAGACTACAGAAAGGACTCATTTTTTGCTCTCTGCAGGAGTAGCTCTGCTGCAGCCGCCAATAGGAAGGCTGTTTGCATCATGAAGGGGATGGGGGAAAGCCCTTGGGACCCCCATCCCCGGAAGAGTCGAAACCGTTGGAGAGACAATAGGGTCAGGTCTGTTGGGGATCGGAACTGGTGTGGTGCTGAGGTATCGCCTGCTGCACGGCAGCACTCTGGTCCCAATTTGAGGCGGCCCATACTGGCGGGCGCATGGAACGTCTCGTAAACTCCGCATTTCAGTGGCAGCACTCTCTGAGGTGCGCAGACCGGGGACTGGCCAGATCTCTGTAGGTGGATACACCTTGTATTGGTCTGGTCAGTCTGATGGCTGTCATACTCGGGGAGTAGCTGTTGCTGTAGCAGATTGGCTTCTTCCGATGGTGTCCAATGTCACTCCTTTCAACAAGCGTATTATGAGACTCAGATTACGGCACTCTCTGGGTGCCTTGTCTCAGTGCATGCTGCGACCGCGGTGAGTGATGTCTCGATGAGGGAGACATTTAATTCACAGCTTCGCTCGGTGGTTGATGGGTGCCCACGAGGTGACACTCCTCTGGTCATGGGTGACTTCAGTGCAGCCACTGGCAATGACAGGGCTGGCTATGAGGATTGTCTCGGTCCCCATGGGTCTGGTGACCATGGTGAATGTGGCTTCATGTTCCTTGACTTTGCAAAAGGTCAGGGGCTGTGAATCACTGGATCCTGGTTCCAGCACCCTGAACTGCATCGTTGGACTTGGTACTCCAATACTAGTGGTGCGGTGGAAGAGATCGATCACATCCTCGTGGGCAGCACGCTGGAGGCTCTTGCAAAACTGCAGTGTCTACAGAAGTGCCCAGTTTGTGAATTCTGACCACAGACTTGTTGTTGCTACTCTTAGGATCCAGCTTAGGTACAGTACCGCCTGCTAGGAAAATGAGCCTGGACTTGGCCAAACTCCAAGATCAGGCTGTTTCTAATGAGTTTGCATGCAGTTTTTGTGAGGAACTTACAGATTTGGGTGCGACTGCCGATCCTAAAGTGATGTGGGAGACCTTCCGTGACAAGTCCCTGAAGGTTGCTGAGGGTTGTGTTGGTGTTACTGGTGTTACCGATGTTCCCAGAAGGAGGTGTTTCATCTCGCAGTGCACCCTGGATATCTTTGAGAGGAGTTGCAGCGCACAGTTCAATGGCAACTCTGGTCTGTACTGGGAACTGAGAGGGATGGCTGCGAGGGATCTGAGGGCAGATAAAGAGGCGTTTGTTAGAGGAATATGTGAGCAAGTGACACACCGTCAGTGGTCTAGTGACCCACGTCCTGCTTACAGATGAATCAAAGCATTACGCACATCTGAATCTGTTCGTTGGAGAGTCGCAGTCAGGGCAGCTGATGGAACGGTCCTTACGGATGACACTGCAGTTGTGACCCGCTGGGCTGGCTGCTTTAAGCAGTTGTTCAAAGCTGATCCTCCGGCTAGGATGTTGGATATCTCTGGGCCCAGGGTTCTTGAGGCTGATCCTCCAATTAGCTGTGAACCACCCAATCTCACTGAGATTGCACAGGTGGTGAACCAGCTGAGGGGTGAAAGGCTGCAGGAATCTGTGGTATCTGGGGTGAACTTCTCCAGGCTGGTGGTAAGGCTGTCCTCCTGGCATTGCAAGCAATCTTTGCTTCCATTTGGGAGACTGGCATCATCCCAACCAACTGGAAAACGGGACTTGTCGTCCCTATCTGGAAAGGGAAGGGTGATCGCTTGGTTTGCAGCAACTACAGGGGGATAACACTGCTCTTGGTGCCAGGTAAGGTCCTTGCTAGGGTCGTCCTTAATAGGATCCGTGATCACTTGCTCACCTACCAGCGACCGGAGCAGTCTGTTTTTATGCCTAAGAAGTCTACCACCGACCACATCCTGGCACTGAGGGTTCTCATGGAGCGCAAACGCGAATATCAGCAGAGTTTCTTTGCAGTCTTTGTTGATTTTCGCAAAGCATTCGACTCAGTTGATCGAGCTGCCCTGTGGGACATCCTGAGGATTCGCGGGATCCCCTCGAGGTTGCTGGATATCATGTACATTGGTACTGTGAGTGCTGTGCAGAGTGGAGGCAGGAGCTCTGTGTTTTTCCCAGTTGATTCTGGGGTTCGTCAGGGGTGTGTTCTTGCTCCTACTGTGTTCAATGGTTGTATGGACTGGGTGTTGGGCAAGGTTGTGGGGTCCAGCGGCTGTGGGGCATCTGTTGGTGAAGAAAGGTTCACAGATCTTGACTTTGCTGACGATGCTGTGATCTTCGCGGAGTCAATGGAGGCTCTGATCGGGGCACTCAAGAGACTGAGCAAGGAGTCTGAGTGTCTGGGCTTGCAAGTGTCCTGGATAAAAAACAAGATCCAGGCCTTTAATGACCTCTTGGGCACAGCCTCAGCAGTGTGTCTGTTTGCGGAGAGAGTGTCAACCTTGTTGAGAGGTTTTCTTACCTTGGCAGTGACATTCATGTCTCTGGTGACTCTTCCTATGAAGTCAGTAGACGGATTGGGAAAGCATGGGGGGTCATGAGGTCGCTGGAGTAGGATGTGTGGCGCTCCCGATATTTATGCAAAAGGACGAAGGTCCAAGTCTTTAGAGTCCTGGTGCTTCCTGTCTTGCTATATGGTTGCGAGACATGGACGCTATCCAGTGACCTGAGACGAAGACTGGACTCCTTTGGTACTGTGTCTCTCCGGAAAATCCTTGGGTACCGTTGGTTTGACTGTGTTGAATGAGCGGTTGCTCATGGCGTCCCGAATGAGGCACATTACCTGCATTATGAGGGAGCGTCAGTTACGGCACTATGGCCATGTGGCACGTTTCCTCGAGGGTGATCCAGCTTGTAAGATCCTCATTGTTGGGGACCCGAGTAGCTGAACCAGACCAAGGGGTCACCCACATAACACCTGGCTGTGGCAGATAGAGGGTCATTTTCAAAGGGTAGAACTGGACCGCGTGTCTGCCTGGGGTGTTGCAAACCGGGATCCCGAGTTGTTTCGTTGTGTAGTGGGTGCGGCAACGCACTGTACCAGTGCATGCTCCCCAACTTGACTTGAAACTTAATTCTTCACAATAATGGTATATATTAATTTGCCACATTAGATTGTGTTCTAAAGTGAAGCTTTTTTGTCTTTTTTAAAATACATTTTAAAAATACCTTGTCTGCCTGCTCTTGTAGCTTATAATGGGGTTGAAGATCACCAGGGTCAATAGGTAAATGAAAAAGCCTTAAAACTTACAGAATATGTAGACATTGAAGCAGCAAAGATTTCTAATTAAAACAGCATGCCCTCTCCATTCATGAGGCATCCTTGTGATAACAAAAAAAAAAACAACTAGAAATAGTTCTAAGCACCTGTGATAAAATAATTATTTCTTTTGAAGTAAGAATTTTCACTTGACTGCTGTCATGGGTGGAGATATGACAACCCCAACCAGCCCCTAGCACCAAGCTAGATTGTGCTTGTAAACCTACTTTTGCTTCTGTAATTCTGTTTTTTCAAGTTATGTTCTGTCATGGCTTATAATAACAGACAGATGCACACTCAGGTGAATAGCACATACGTTTTGCCCATTACATTCTGTGTTTTTGTTTTACATAGCTTTACATAGTGAGATTTACACCAAGTGACAGCATTTTGAAGAGCATACCTTGTGCTTTGTTTCATTGTAGTTTGCACAAATAGCTATAAATCTGAAGTGAACGGATTTCTGTGTTGTATATTTATTAAGTTAGATTTTTGAAAAAGCCAAGCCCCTTGCATGTCGCATATTCCGTGGTATGATCATCCATCCATCCATTATTCAACCCGCTATATCTTAACTACAGGATCACGGGGGTCTGCTGGAGCCAATCCCAGCCAACACAGGGTGCGAGGCAGGAAACAAACCCCGGGCAGGGCGCCAGCCCACCGCAGGGCGCACACACACACACCCACACACCAAGCACACACTAGGGACAATTTAGAATCGCCAATGCACCTAACCTGCATGTCTTTGGACTGTGGGAGGAAACCGGAGCACCCTGAGGAAACCCTCGCAGACACGGGGAGAACATGCAAACTCCACGCAGGGAGGACCTGGGAAGCGAAACCCAAGTGTCCTAACTGCGAGGCAGCAGCGCTACCACTGCGCCACCATGCCGCCCGTGGGATGTTCAGTGCATGCATAATGAAAAAAATGAAAAGTGCAGGTTGAAGCAACACAAACCAGTTATCAACGTTTTTAATTCTTAATAAGACATTCTTCAAGAACTTAGGGCAACATATTTGAATGATTGACTGTAACTGATCCATAAGTACTTGGGGAAAACTTGAAAAATTCAGACAGATCCTGGTACTGTGAGGCAAGAATGACAGCTCTGTGCTACTTGGTGAAGCTGGCATAAAAGAAGTTTCTTGAGTGGGTTGGTCACACACAGACACAGCACTTAGAGCACTTCAGACGTGTCTCCCAACTGCTAAAGTCCATTAGCCCTGATGTGTAGCCACCAGCAAGGAGTCTGGGGAAAAACTAGCATATAGGTTACCTCTGACCCTGGTTGAGCTGAGTGAGGTGGAGCAGGGCTGTATGTAAAAGAATGAAGGAGCTTGGGAACGTGTGTTTCAGCATGGTGGGAGTGGCTGCTGAAAAAACCATAAATTCCTTTTTAGGTGCCACCTCTCCAGCAGTTGATGTAAAGTGGCTAATTCCATTCCTCCGTCTTTCGCATCCATGGGGCACTACAATGTTATCTCTCACTGAAGCACACCTTTGCAATATCAGTCTAGAAACAGCAGAGAATATCTTCCTGAACTAATGAAATAAGCTTCTGTATAATGAAAGAATATATACAGTATATATATATATATATATATGTTTATCATTTTGTCACTGCCAACAGAACATGGCATTTTTAATTGTACCTAGTCAACGCTGGTTATTTCTGTTAATATCGGCATATCTTCATGGTATTCAAATTCATGTTGTATGACAGAAAACAAATGTATGGTGTGATAAATGCGTTTAGGTCTATGGCAATGAGCAGTTTTTGTAAATAAATAATAGGAGTGCTCAGGCTTTGGAGAGATTCAGGTGTGCATGGTAATGTGGCAGGCAGCTCTGGAGTATTGATTAAGCGATCAGGTGATCGTGCATTCACATGCAGATGCATGCAGTTTGGTAGATTTGGCTTGTTAGTTCTCTGGGGGCTGTAATCCGCACCAGCACACCTGCATCCCTAGTAGTAAATGGAGTTTGAGCAGAAAGCAGGGGTAGCGGCAGAAAAATAAACAATTGGAGAGAAAGAAAGATGTTAAAATGATAAACAAAAATGAGAGGAAGGGTAGACTCGTGGTGGAGCCAGTGCATTGGAAGAGAAGAGAAGAGACAGGCTGTTGGACTTGGCCCCAAAAGTAGAATGTGGCCAACGTTTGAGGGGAAGGGTTGTTGAGCAATCAGAGAGTAGAAGTATCCCACCACTCTTACTGGGGCGCTAAGGATGCAGTGATGGACATGAGTTAGGTTGTAAAGGTTGACTGCACCAGTCAGTGGACGTCTCCTCTTGCTAAAAAGACCTTAAAGGGTAAGCAAATGAGAGGTTGATTTTAAGAAGGAAGCACTGTGGCTAGTGATTGTTTTCAAAATAAATTATTCTTCCTGGGATTTTAACCTGGTTTTAATGAATGGACATTCGGTATTTACAGTCATTTACTGAGCATTTTCACCTGACATCTATTTTTATTGATTGATTTATTTATTGACTTTATTTAAAGATCACTGCACTATTTTGTGCCCAGTGGAGTTTTGAATTCTTATTTGGTGTTTGTTTTAAATTAACGCACTTATGTACTTTGGCAACTATGTTTTTCTTCTTTGTGTCCTCATTTGCCTGGCTCATCTTGGTTACTGGGTTCGAGGATGTTGCTGCAGCTGTTGCCATCCTGGATCATCATATATGGGGCAATGTTGTTAGACTGATGGCAAACAATTTTCTTCTTTCTTAGGTACATTGTAGTTTTGTGACCTATGATCTTATGTCTTTATGTACAGGGTTCAAATTTCACTTTAAACTTTCCTGTTTTTTTTTCCCACTGTTTTTATGGTTTGTACCTTTTAGTATCTGTTGAGATGCAGTATGTTAATTAGATTTATCAGCTATGTTGTGAAGGTTTTGTGCAAGATGAAGGTTGTGCTGTAAGTTGTACTGCTTGACCTTGTTGCCATTTGTTTGTAAAATGTAAAATGTGTAATGAAAAATTTGCTTCCAGCTAATATACTTTGTCTAAATAGTGAACTAGCAATGAGCACACCAGGATAATGTATATTTTTGGTATTTGGTCCCAAGCTACACTGTCAGAATGTTATTATTAGACTTAAATAAAATGATTTCTAGATCATACCTTCAAATAACTATTAAAATAAAGGTGGTACGTGACTTGTCATGTCTTTGTGAAGCATCCAAAAAGACTACTTGCGTTGCCTGGGATATTTTTCCTATTTTGCTTGACTCAACTCACAAACCAGTTTATCAAAGAATGGTAGCATTTGAATGGCATGCCTGCAGCCAAAGCACAGTGTTAACACATATTCCTAAAAAAAATATTCACTCCTTTCCTGGTTAAGAAACCAGGGATCATAAGTGAAAGCTTGCATTAATATATTTCAGGTTAACATTTTCAAAATATAAGAGCAATGCAGGAAAGCAATCAAAGCTGATAAATGTCAATAAATAAATAAGACATAAACTTAGTAGCATATATGATACAAGTAGATGTAAGATGCTGAAGCATTGTGTGATTCAGCTTCCTCTGTTCCCATTGATGACATAAAGAGGTGTTTTTAAAATGAGTTAATGTCTGTGGAACAGCTGGTCTAGATGAATTGTCGGTGGGCTTTTCTGAAATCTTTAGTAACCAACCATCTGGCAGTTTTATAGACATTTTTAACACATTACTAATAGAATCTGTGGTTCCCTTCTGTTTCTAAAGACACCAATTATTATTTTACCAAAGAAAACAACATTGAACAGTTTAATGGTTCTGACCAACAGTACTTGCTTCCATTAGCATAAAATGTTGCGAGAGACTGGGGATGTGATACACCTTCAGTTTGCATACTGTTACAGCCAGTCCACAGACAGTGTCATATCCTTTGCTTATCATAACATTTTGGTATATCTGCTCTGCCATGCTGTACCCCTTCTTTACCCATTACTGTGTGGCCAAGTGCAGCTCCAACCTCATCACTAAATTTACTGATGACACTACAATCAAAGACCTGGGGCCTCATGTATAACGCCGTGCGTAGAACTCACACTATAACATGGCGTAAGCACAAAAGCGGGAATGTGCCTACGCACAGAAAAATCCAGATGCAGGAATCTGTACGCACACAAACTTTCACTTTCTTCCACTACATAAATCCCGATCAGCGTGAAAAGTCACGTACGTGCACGCGCCTTCTGTCCCGCCCCAACTCCTCCCAGAATTACGCCTCTTTGAATATGCAAATCAATATAAACAGCCTTCTGTGAAAAGACAATGGGAAAAGCACAGGGGAAAATATAAGAATTTCAGCGAATACGAAGTGGAGGCAAAGGAAAAACGTACTATTTGTTGGTTTAAACAGTGATATAATCAACAAAAAAAAGTTAATCGAGTGACAGAGTGTCGGAGAAACTCGAAAGATCCAAGTTCACAAAGTCGCACAGTGCCCAAAATAAAAAAGAAATCACATATCAAAGTCGCCGTGAAAAGGCGAGTCGTAGCCCACCGTCTGAGTGTCATATGAAAGCTTATTAGGGTACAGACAAAACAAATAGGCACGAAATGTCAACTTTAATCTCGAAATTTCCACTTTAATCACGTGGTTTATTTTGCCATTAAAGTAGAACATTATCTTAAAATCGTTTATTTTACTAGTTTCTCAAGTAGCACGTTAAATGCTTTGTTATGTATATGATCTTCTATGTGCTCTATGTGTGTGAATCACTACGTGCTTCCGTTCTTTCTCTTTCTCCGACAGGACACAGAATCCATTACATTCGTGATATTACAGCTCTCTGAATAATTAAAATACTGAGATGTATACATGATATCATTTTCATGATGATAGGAATGAAAGCATGTTATTAAACATGGGAACACGGTGGCAGAGTGATTGTTCATATCTCACGCAAGAGTCTTGCTGCGCCATGTGCAACCTTCGATTAAATAATTTATTACAGAAGTACTGTCTCTTTCAAACGTACTAACCTCCAATTCCTGTCCTAACTTTTCTTTCTCCAAATGCCCAATCGCCACACAAGATTAATAGACGTTAAGCAATCTGTAAGCTTAGAACGCAGATTCTTCAAAACTTTTAAGGAACATTGAAATATCTTCGTAGTACATGTTTAATTATTCTATCCGTCTATCTTTCCAGTGCCGCATCAGCGCAAGAATACAACGCAATGCAGGAACAATCCCTGAACTAGCTAGCGCTGCAGCACCGTGTCCTCACATGTTTAATTATTAACAATACAGATTATTTAATTGAAGTTAAAGTTTTAGCTGTATAATATAATCAACATATTTTGCTGCATTTCATCTTAAAAATGATATCATCATATGTAAATACACGCTTCATAAAGTGGTGCAGGTTGTGCAATATTATAACTGTAGTGCAAGTTTACAGTGAGGTAATTGTACTTATCAGTTCAAACAGTTCTACAAGGAGCACTTGATGGAGTGATTGAGTGCGTTTATAGTTATTGGGATGAAACTTTTTCTAAACCGCGAAGTCCGTACAGGGAAGTCTCTGAAGCGTTTTGCCTTGGCTCAGGCAGCGTCTGCTTCATGCTGTGTACCGATAATTCTCTTTCCGATCAGCTGCTGCTGTGAGTCCCCACTCGGATACAGTGATATAAATACTCCGAGTGGTGCAGTGAGAGTAATATGGAAAAAGATGATCTGCTGTGGCAACACCTAACGGGAGCAGCTGAAAGAAGAAGAAGACGCAGTGAGAGATGCAGTGAGAGTTACAACGCTAAAGCAGTTATGGTATTTGGAATACTATGGCTATTTCCTGGACCATTATATTGCTGCAGGTTAATTACAATCAGATGCATTACACTAATAAACAATATGCAGTTAGTTTCAGTGTATTTATAAAACCGCGTCAGGAATGTGGATCTAAGAAAGAGGGTGATCACACAGGAACAGTAGCACTGCTTTGACGCTGGGTGCCGCCAGTCTGCAAAACTGAGCGGAGAAATTGCGTACGCCAAGGTATGACTTACCGTGGAAATGTGCGTGGCTTTACGCCAAGTTTAGGTTTTATAGACCGCGATTTGAGCGTGGAAAGGTCCGTACGCAACATTTCTGTGCGTACGCACCGCTTATACATGATGCCCCTGGTCATCAACAGTGATGGAACAGCGTAATGTGAAGAGAGTTGCCCTCTGACACAGTGGTGGCAGGGCAGCAGACTCTCTCTTAATGTTGGAAAAACCACACTCCCATCTACTTTTGCTGCAGAGGTACAGTGGCATGCAAACGTTTGGACACCCTTGCTTAAAATGTCTGTTACTATGAATAGTTAAGTGAGCAGTAGATGAACTGATCGCCAAAAGGCGTAAAGTTAAAGATGACACCTTTCTTTTCAGCATTTTATGCAAGATTAGTGGGTTGATTTTTGTTTTATACAATTGTACAGTGAAAAGAGGAAAGGAGCACCATGCAAAGTCTCAGATAACTATCTCGGACCTTAATTAGCTCGTTAGGGCTATGACTTGTTCTCAGTCATTGTTAGGAAACCCCAGTTGATGCAAATAGCAAAGCTGTATAAATTCTCTGACTCCTCAAACCTTTGCCCAGCAGTCAGAAGTGATGGGCTCCACTAAGGAGCTGCCTAGCACTGAAAAATATTGTACTAAAAATAATTCATGCTCACAAAACAGGAGAAGACTACAAGAAGACAGCAAAGAGTTTTCAGGTAGCTATTGCCTCAGTTTGCAATGTTATTAAGAAATGGCAGTTGACAGGAATAGTGGAGGTCAGACTGAAGTCTGGAAGACAAAAATCTTTCTGAAACAACTGCTGTTTGGATCGCTAGAGAGGCAAATAAAACCCCTCATTTGACGGCAAAAGACCTTCAGGAAGATTTAGCAGACTGTGGACTTTTGGTGTACTGTTCTACTGTGCAGCAACACTTGAACAAATATGACCTTCGTGGTAGATTCAGCAGAAGAAAACATTTCCTACATCCTAGCCACAAAATTCAGCACCTGAAGTTTGCAAATGAACATCTAAACAAGCCTATTTCATTTTGGAAACAAGTCCTGTGGACTGATGAAGGCATTGGCCACAATGTGCCGAATTCCAGGAAAAAACACCTCTCCAACTACAGTGGAACCTCTGGTCACGACCGTAATTCGTTCCAAAACTCTGGTCATAACCCGATTTGGTCATAACCCGAAGTAATTTCCCCCATAGGAGTGTATGTAGATACAGTTCGTACAGTCTGGAATGGAGTAATTGTATGTAAATATGTTTTTTTTAAAGATTTTTAAGCACAAATACAGTTAATTAAACCATAGAATGCACAGCGTAATAGTAAACTAAATGTAAAAACATTGAATAACACTGAGAAAACCTTGAACAACAGAGAAAACTAAAATTGCAAGAGTTCGCGCTATAGCCTTACGAACTGCTCGCTAAAAACACTTTTTTTAATGAGTTTTAAGCACAGGGAAAAAAATGAACATTTGAAAAATCCGTAATTTAATAAACAACCAAGAAAAGTAACATTGCAACAATGCACGGTACGAACCGATCGCTGTAAACAGAAGTGAAGTGGAGGTTAAAATCCAATAGAAAAAAGTCTTCATTAAATACAACGAGGTTAAAACAATACTCGAATCAGTCTCTTTAAAAACAAGCCCAGTACATTTTTTAGCTGCCTTCTCAGCCTTATGCGGCCAGCCCTCTCTCTCTCTCTCGCTCGCTGCACAGGGAGAGACTGAACATGTGCGGAAATCATTGGCGCGCACAAACCGAAAGGGAAACTGGCTTGTTTGTATACCGAGTGTGTGGTCGTGGGCAGTTGCAAAAGTTTGGCTGATTGATCATACTTTGGGGACTTGTGTTGTAGCCAGTGGCACAGGGAACAAGTCTTTGTTAGAGGGAAGAATGAATTGAAATAAACATCAGAAAAGTCTGGAAGTAAACCTCAAAAAGGATGGGTCCTTCAACAAGATAATGATCCAAAACACACCTCAAAATATACAATAGATCACCTCAAGAGGCAAAGCTGACAGTATTGGCATGGCTCTCACAGTCCCCCGACATAAACATCATGGAAAATCTGTGGATAGATCTCAGAAGAGCAGTGCATGCAAGACTGGCCAAGAATCTTGCAGAATTAAGAAGCCTTTTGCAAGGACGAATGGGTGAGAATACCCCAAGTAAGAATTGAAAGACACTTAGCTGGCTACAAAGAGCATTTATAAGCTATGATACTTGCCAAACAGGGTGTAAACTGAGTACAGTGATCCCTCGCTATATCGCGCTTCGCCTTTCGCGGCTTCACTCCATCGCGGATTTTATATGTAAGCATATTTAAATATATATCGCGGATTTTTTGCTGGTTCGCGGATTTCTGCGGACAATGGGTCTTTTAATTTCTGGTACATGCTTCCTCAGTTGGTTTGCCCAGTTGATTTCATACAAGGGACGCTATTGGCAGATGGCTGAGAAGAAACCCAACTTACTTTTCTCTCTCTCTCTCTTGCGCTGACTTTCTCTGATCCTGACGTAGGGGGATTGAGCAGGGGGGCTGTTTGCACACCTAGACGATACGGACGCTCGTCTAAAAATGCTGAAAGATTATCTTCACGTTGCTACCTTCTGTGCAGCCGCTTTCTGAAGCGACATGCTGCACGGTGCTTCACATACTTAAAAGCTCGAAGGGCATGTATTGATTTTTGCTTGTTTGTTTTTCTCTGTCTCTCTCTCTCTCTTTGTCTGCTCCTGACGGAGGGAGTGTGAGCTGCCGCCTTCAACAGCTTTGTGCCGCAGTGCTTCGCATACTTAAAAGCCAAACAGCCCTATTGATTTGTTTGCTTTCCTCCGTCTTTCTGACATTCTGTGCTCCTGATGCGCACTCCTTTGAAGAGGAAGATATGTTTGCATTCTTTTAATTGTGAGATGGAACTGTCATCTCGGTCTTGTCATGGAGCACAGTTTAAACTTTTGAAAAAGAGACAAATGTTTGTTTGCAGTGTTTGAATAACGTTCCTGTCTCTCTACAACCTCCTGTGTTTCTGCGCAAATCAGTGACCCAAGCATGACAATATAAAAATAACCATATAAATATATGGTTTCTACTTCGCGGATTTTCTTATTTTGCGGGTGGCTCTGGAACGCAACCCCCACGATGGAGGAGGGATTACTGTATTGACCATGTTGGGTGCCCAAACTTTTGCTTCAGGCCCTTTTCATTTTTTGCCATTTTGTACCTGTGAATGATGGAAAAATGTAATTTTGATTAAATATTAAAGAAATGTGTAATCTTTTACTTTATGCCTTTTGGTGATCAGGTCACCTTCTGCTCACTTAACTATTCATAGTAACAGACATTTTAAGGACGTGTGCCCTAACTTTTGCATGCCACAGTAGGTCACCAGCTTTGCATTTCTTGGAGTCAGCATCATTAATAACGTGGGCACAAAGAAAATGGCTATCGTGAAGAGGGCTCATTAGTTCCTTTACTTCCTCACATATCTGCAGAATTCCACACCAGCTTCCGTAGAAAAACAATGGAGCCCATCTTTACTGGCTGCATAACATTTTGATACTGCATTTGTTCAAGTTCAGACAGGAAATCACTATAGATGGTGGTGAAGCCAGCTTAAAATTTTACTGGAACAATTTACTTCTGTCTAAGACATACTGTATATGACATCTATTGCCTTAGAATGAAAAAACATATTATTAAAAGGTCTTGGCCATTCTGCATGTTATTTTTTCTCTCTTCTCCACTCTGGCAGTTGTGAAAATAGATTCAAGCACCATTTTTAATCTCTTAAGTCTCATGGCTAGTCAGCAGCTGCCTGAAGTGACACCCTCGTGAGTGTACTAGATGTTGATTTCGTGTATTATTGAATGGTCTTGATTGACTGGGTTTGTATTACACTGTCACTTATCCTTATAAGTAACCATCTCATTGTACTCTGTTCACAGGAAAGGTGACTTGAAGTTGAACTTGCATGGTGCTATTTAGTGCTGTTCTTTATAACATAACATCCATATCACGTATGCAGGGGTCCAAAGCCTACTGCAGAAGCATATGGTGTAGGACAGGCTACAATTCCATTGCAGGGACCATTCATGCACACACCTGAACTTACACTTACATAAGACCAATTTAGAATTGTTATTTATAAATTTCTTAAATGACAATTTGTACAGAAAGTCCAACCAAGTGACCATCATCCATGCAGACAAAATGTTTTTGCCATTAATGTGCATCTCTCCTGTCAAGTAAATAGGCTACTGTGATTTATAGAGTGAAGCAGCAACACATTTATGAGGGCACAACTTGTGGATGATGATTGTTGAGGTGAATCATTTCTTTATCTTCATTTTACTGCGATAATGGGCATGTACCTTTGATATCAATGATATCAAGTACTCTTTAAAATCAGTGCAGTGGCAGTGCATTTCAAGAGGCTGTATATCCAGGAGAGTTTCATGTTTTTTATTTAGAATTAATTCTGTGAATAATTAAAACACATTCATGTAATCATTTTTTGTTTTATAAATTAACAGAAAAATGTGATTTGATAATTGTTTTAATAAATACTTTAAATGTATTTAGCAATAATGTACACAATATTTAGGCTGCCTATTAATTAAGCATTATGTCACTCGAACAACAGAAGTTTCCATTTATTAGAATGTAATATAACATTCCTAGTGCTGCTTAATTCAATTCAGAGCTATGTGGGAGCTAGTGCCACTTTCCGTAAGAAAGAGCTCTGGAAAAGTAGACAGTGTGCTAGTAAATTGCAAGGTCCACTTGCAAACAAACACATTTCGAACCATCAGTCACATTAACCAACATTTATTTGGGGATGTGAGAGGGAAATCGGAGTACCTGTAAGAAAACCCATGCAGACACAGTGGAAAAAAATACTTAAACTCACCACAGATAACAACATATTCAGAATTTAGAATAAAGCCCACCTGTCCAAATATTTGATATTATCATTTTATGTTTAAATATGTAATATTCACACAATATCACCACCTTATTTGTTGTAATTTTACTTAGCTCAATATGCTAAAATCACATAAATAAAATCATTACCATTATTTTGCCTGTTAAAAATGATTAACATTGTGTTAATGAATGGATTAGGTTGTGATGAGGAGGCTGTTGTGGTAAAGCCACTCTAAGGCAGCTTTCTCAGGCTCAAGCCATGCTCCCTATTGACAAGTTACAGCTGCGGACACATGGTGGATCACATATATCATTAAGAAAACTGAGCAGTGATAGCAGAGTTAATACACCAATTGGCTTAAAATCTTTTGGGCCTCCCTGTGCTGGTTTAAATTCTGGCAATCATGTTGGCTCTTTAGTTTTTTGAAAATATTAACAGTTAGTTCTTTTCACCACAATCCCGAAATCCTTGTTAGATTTAACTTATGCAAAGCTCCTTGCTGTGGCAAAAGTATTCTGATTTCATTAAATTACAGACTGCAGACTTAAATTGTAAGCATGTTCTTGGATATTTTTGTACTTAGTGTTTGAATGATATTGCTTAATATTTCACCTTTTTGACTTATAACTGAACCTATGGAGTAACGTTTTTTTTGTTGTTAATACATTAATTCTGAGACCTTTAAAAAAAGTGATGACATATAGTAACTTAAACAATAATTTTAGTAATCAAAACTTGGTGTTTATTATGGAATGTTTCTAATTTAGTTGAAATGTCAATGGCTAAATCCCCAGTTTGTCTTTAACTGTGTATTGCTATGTTATCTAAAGTTCTCTTAACCTGTTTTTCCCCCCATTGTCTATCTAACACCGATTTTTGTGTTCTTTTTGTGCTTACTAACAGCAAATCGGTGGAGGAGTCTCTTTCCCAGTCCTGTATCTCCAGGTTTTTCTTATAGTCCTGCATCAGGAATCAACTCTTACAGCAGTGGTTTTCAGCCTTCCAGCCTCTTTAAAAGCTCTACTAAACAAATGCTAAGTGAAAAAAGAGGTAAAGTGCCAGATTCCTTTCAATAACCATTTTAAGCTGCCATTCATTTTCATGTATTTCAACTTTTAATAAAAAAAAAAAAAAAAAAAAAAGAAATTAATTACCTGTGTGGATAGGCCATTATGTTAAATCCTGAAGTTTTTGAGTAAATGTTTTCTGTTGTCACATAAAAAAGGTAAAAGGGTAATTTCGGTATCCTCTAAGCTGTGATGACTCCTAGCAGCTAAACAAAGTGCTCATCATCTTTTCAGTGTAGTTGTTTCAGGCATGATCAGTGTTCATTCTGGGATTCTCAGCTAATAGTTGTTGACTTAAATAGCATGCATGTTGGTAATACGACAGATCTCTGCAAATTTCAGCATTAAAACAAGCAAGACCTGTGTCAAGCTTTATACCATAGTGAGGTAACATGGCAGAAAATTGTGAATTATACAAGTACAAACTGCTATTAAGGTCAATAATGTGGATCAAAACTGCTTTTTGAATAACAAATGAAATATCCTACTAGTACATCAAATGAAGATCTGGAAAGATAAGATTGTGGCCTAAGGCAGGCCTACTTAACATTGATTTTAAAACTCCTGGCAAACTTTGTATAATGGTGTCATTGTGTTTGGGGTAAACCCTTGCTGCTTGTCTTGTTGGTCTGACCTAACAGTTCAGTTATCAGTTTGCAGTACCTGTAACACAAATATGTTTTAAATCGAAGCTTTTGGAACACCCTCAGCTCTGAGAGAAAAATCCCATAGGTGTTATGCAAGCCTTTGCAAGAGAAAACTTCACAGTTACCAAAATGAAACAGAAATGCTCCTGGGACATTTACTGTAAAGGCCCAATATGTAGACCAGGCAAGGGCATGTACTGTAGCTCTCAATGAAAGCGAGTCTTCTGCCTCAAACATAGTAGATGACTAGGATGTTCAGTCTGTTCTCCTTTTCTCCTCTCTCTGTTCTGTTGAGCCTTCTTGCTGTTTCAGCAAATGCTGATCAGTATAAGTTGGTCTCTTATATAGTCAGTTTTTCACTCCCTTTGCTGTATGGCACACAGTCCAAAAATGCCAGTTTGTTGTCTTGTATATATCTTCCTGTGAGAGCTTAATTTTGCTGGTCACAACTGTGTGTTTGTTGAATGCTTGTACTTCATGGATTTTGATCTTGACTTGGGTGTTGTCCACCTACTGTACATACTGTATCTGTTTCTGAGTTCCAGTTTTTATTATGTTGAAAATCAAACAACACAAGTATATGTAAAATACTAACTAGAAAATAAATCTGTCAACCCAAATTAAGAAAATATAATTAGAGCCATACTGTACTGGATAGGTGGCAGATTGCCAACACAAACCAAAAAAAGTAGAGATTTAAAGATTAGTCAAGAGACCATATCCAGATTCATTAGTGTAATCGATGTAGTAATTTTGTCACTAGATTCACTGAGAGCCACAACATCAATAGCTTCAGGAGGAGGAGGAGGAGGACATAAAATCTAGCCTTCCGAAAAATGCTTCAGAGACCTCCAGTGCTCAGAAAAGTGTTTAGATTTGTTAACAGATGCAAACATTGTTACATATTTACCTGACTAGAGTATATTATTATTTCTGCTTGGAACACAGTGTTTTAGGTTTTTGGATTGATGGGTGAGTTGTGGGGTATATAATATATAATATATAAAATGATTTTTTATAGATAGGTGGATAGTGCTTGTTTTGTTGTTTGCATGTTTATTTTTTTCAATGATACATAAAGTATTTCTCTTGTATTTAATTTGTGATTCTGGACAAATCAAGCAAGGCAAAGAACCAAATTTACTTTTGTAATCCAAAGGTGATTCCTCTTGTGTATTCGCTTCACTAAATAAACCATTTTATTATAGCACCGTTGTTTTCAACAAGTCAGTCGCCTCATCCATTAACAAGGATTCCTTCAGGGAAGAATGGTTCTGATGGTGCTGCAGACTCCCCTTCCTCTCCCAAGTTGCAAACACTGAGAAGTAAGAATCATTTTTGGCTCTTCTCAGCACAAGAGGACAGCACATCTTTTCATTTTTTCGCATTGGGTTTAATGGTGTGGGAAGGCATATTGCAAATCTTTTTACTTATTTATTAACATTTACAATTATTACCTATATCAATGAAAAACTGTGTGCCTTGCATCTTTCTCTGTAACTTTTACATTTTTAATTCAAAGTGTTGTTCTGATTTTTTTTTTTTAACTTTTCTTTATTTTTTTTTGTTTTGTTACAAGGTTTTACAAGCAGAAATCTTCCTATTAGTCCACAGTCTTCAATTGACAGTGAACTGAGCACTTCAGAGTTTGACGATGATTCGGTTGCTATGGGTTATAAACTGCAAGATCTTACAGATGTTCAAATAATGGCTCGGCTTCAGGAAGAAAGTATGTAGCATGAATTGAGTGGCCTGTGTTTCCATTCATATACTAGCTGTTTTGTCAAGCCTTAGTTTAAAAAAAAAAAATCGTAGGTATCCTTGTAGTATCCTACGTTGCAGTATTTTTTCAATGAGTTATTTTCAGATTAATTTTATATGCAAGTTTAAACAAAGTTTAAAAAATCATATTCAACTAATACACTGTACATATCAATATATAACTTTTGAGGGACATCTCTGTACAAATACTTATTTTTGAATACAAATATCTAATACTGTATTTATTTCTTTAAATGTTTTTCTCCCTAGGGACTGGTCTGTCTTAGGTTAGAAATTTTAAGGAACTACTAATGACTCCAAGAATCCCAAAGTTTAGTGACACACATTATGCTTTACTGCATTAATTACCATGTATAGTTTGGCCAACTATATGGTTAAATATTGATACTGAAAAAAGCACTCCAGAATATGAGAAAGTAGAATCTAAAGTATAGGTTCAATTAAGTTTACTGTATTTGCCTTAGCATAAAACAATTTACCCATGATTTGTGCTTAAAGACTTTAAAGTTAATTTGCACAAGGAGACAAATAAAATTCCAAAATTGTAGATTACCTCAGTACGTATGTTTTGGTTGTTGGTTTGTTTATTTATTTGAATGCGTAATTTTTGGGAGGGTTAAGGTCCACCCGACACATTTCCTGTATTTTATTTGTATGTGTGTATGTTTGTATTTATGATTATTTATATTTAAATATATTTATGTATATTTGTATGTGTGTGGGGGTGGCACGGTGGCGCAGTGGGTAGCGCTGCTGCCTCGCAGTTGGGAGACCTGGGTTCGCTTCCCGGGTCCTCCCTGCGTGGAGTTTGCATGTTCTCCCAGTGTCTGCGTGGGTTTCCTCCGGGCGCTCCGGTTTCCTCCCACAGTCCAAAGACATGCAGGTTAGGTGGATTGGCGATTCTGAATTGGCCCTAGTGTGTGCTTGGTGTGTGGGTGTGTTTGTGTGTGTCCTGCGGTGGGTTGGCACCCTGCCCGGGATTGGTTCCTGCCTTGTGCTCTGTGTTGGCTGGGATTGGCTCCAGCAGACCCCCGTGACCCTGTGTTCGGATTCAGCGGGTTGGAAAATGGATGGATGGATGTATGTGTGTGTATATATTACGTTTGTTTCCTTTTCCTACATGGTCTTCAATACACAGGTTGCTTTTGCTATTTATTAAATATCTATGTTTAATATTTTGGTAATTAAAAATGTCAGTTTATATATATATATATATATATATATATATATATATATATATATATATATATATATATATATATATATACTGTGTGTATATATATATATATATATATATATATATATATATAAAATTAATTAATAAGAGATGCAAACAGGTAATGATGTGTAAGACTGAATTTAAGGATTTTCCAAGGACTCTCTGCAGTTGAGTTATTAAGAACTTAGAGTAGATTAGATCAACTTTATTCATCCCAGGAGGAAATTTAGATGCATGTAACAAGAGAAACATAAAAACAAGGACAAATAATAGCCAATCAAACAATATGTAAATACAAATAAATAATTAAATATAAATGAATAATGAATGTATATTGTTCAAATATGTCAAAATAAACATAACGCATTTTCTGGGAGGAGGCACTGAAATACCTGATAGCAGTGGGCAGAAAAGACCACCAGAGGCACTTCTCACCACATTGTGGTGGAATGAGCCTGTGGTTAAATGTGCTCAAAGAGAGTGCTTCCTGGTGGGGATGAAGGGTATTTTTCATGATGTCATCCAATAAATTACTCTGTAATAATACAATGAAGGATAACATTTTATTGCAGTAGAAATTCTCTGTTTCATTAAAACTCGGTCTTTCTTTCTTTATTCATTCTCAGGCCTTCGTCAGGACTATGCTTCCACCTCTGCTTCTGTAGCACGGCGCAGTTCCAGCTTCTCTTCTTTTCATCCCGTGAGGAAAGCAGGAAGCAGTGACCTTGAATTTGATCAGTGCAGTTTAGACGATGATGAAGAATATGATCATCTTCCACCTCCACAACCTAGGCTTACACGCTGTACTCCTCTTCAGAGAGGACTTTCACATTCACAGACTTTTTCTAGTTTCCGAGACTGCAGAAGAAGTCCAAGTTCTCAGTATGTTAATACATATGGAACACATCAGTATTCCTCTCCACCTCCACCAGCTTACACTCCTGAATCACAGCAGAGTTACAAAGCAAATCCAGGTATGTACAATAATGTGTTGCACAAAATTCTTTGTAAGCATCACAATGGTTGTGACAGTGTTATATTCATATATGCATCAACATAATCTCTTATGGATCACAAATATATAAAAATGTCTAAGATTTTCAGACTAAACAACATGAGAAAATCTGATTTTCTTTATGTCAGATCTGAAATGAAAAAGGACATGACTGTCAAAGTTTCTGAGTTTTCTTGGCTTTGAAAATGTATTGATAAGACTATAAACGCCACTTACTCTTATGTTATAGTGATCACCAATTATGAATCATTTTGTTATTATGGAATGGAAGTATTTATAGCTGACTGATTAAAGTAGTCAACACACACAACATGGATGTAATGGTGCCTTTTTAATAATAAAAGCAAGATACACAACTACAATTTTGTTTTCATAATCTAACACAATAAAGACTGAGGAAGGGTTGCAACCAGGAAACAATCTGTTTACCCCCTTCTTCCCTTAGGGCGCATACAATTAACAAAATAATAATGCATATTGTTTATATAGCACTTTTCCAATGCCTGAAGAAACAAAACTATTTCACCCTCCATTTTCAAAAGTGCTTCTTCTGTTGTAGGATAGTCCATAGTGAAAGCCTATGCCAACTTCATTGGGTGTAGATCAGGATTTAACGTAGAAGAGGATGCCAGTCCTTTGTAGGGAACAGTCATACATACCCACACCCACCCTTACCCCATGAAGGCAGGCTTGTTTCATTTAGTTAGTAATTAACATTGGACCTGTCATTTAATTATTGAGAAACCAAGCACCACTTTTCATCCTTCACCCCGTGTGTAAATCCCATTTGTTAATTTGTCTTTCTATTTTATGAACCAACTCAGGAAGCCAGAGCTTTATTTTGACAGCCTAATGCTCAAGACAGGAACCTAGGAACTAGGAGCAAAGCCTCAGTTCATTTCACTGCACACTGCACTGCACAGAGGATATTTCAAGCTCGTTGTTACCTGCACAGAAGCTCAAAAATATCCCTCAAATAAAATCAGAGGCTTAGCACAGTATTTGTATTTTATAATTTAGTTGATGTCCACTAATCTAAAGAAAATAAGTTCTTTGGTCAGACTTTGTTGAAAATAAGGACTTAAATATTCCTCAGTATGTTTAATTGAACTAACCTGCTCCCTATTTGTACGGAGCTTCTCTTTCTTGCATGTGGAGGGCTAGTTGCCTTCATTTATTAAGCATTTGCCAGGTTTCTCTAGTAATATTATTTTATCCTATAAAAAAATGATTAGGTATGTCACTTGATCATTTTTTCCGAATATCACTGAGGTTTAATGGTTTAAGCAAATGGTCTGCTATGATACCCAGCCTGATGATAATTAGGTTAGCTGTGTTTGTTTATTTACTACCTTTCCTACATAATTTTGCTTTACAAATGTGCATTTTACATCACAAATACGTTTCAAAAGTCCATAAATTGGTTTATTTTCTACTGATTAATTCAACAACAATAACAACGTTTATTTATATACTGTAGTACGTTTCCATACAAATGATGTAGCTCAAAGTGCTTTACAAGATAAAGAAAGAAAAAAGAAAAATATAAAAATAAGATTAGGCAATACTAAGTAACAAAGTAAGGTCTGATGGCCAGGAGGACAGAAAAAAAAAACTCCAGAGGGCTGGAGAAAAAAAAACAACAAAATCTGCAGGCGTTCCAAGGTCATGAGACCGCTCAGCCCCGACTGGGCATTCTGCCTAACATAAATGATCTAAATCAGTCGTCATGGTTTTCATGCCTCCCATGGAAGATTTAGATGATGATGGTCATGTGGACATCTGTCCTTCAGTCCATTAATGTAGGGACTGTATGGTGCCTTGATCAGGTAGTGGTGGCGCAGATCGCCACCACAGAAAAACTGAAAAAGAACAACAGAGAAAGTAGGGGTTAGTACAGATTGCGGAGATATGATTAAAATGATAATTAAATGCATATACAGAACATCAGGGTTACACAAAAATGAAGCTATAAGAAAGACAAATTAAAATAATGGGTTTTTAGCAGTGTTTTTTAAGTGCTCCACCATATTAGCCTGGCAAATTTCTATTGGTAAGCTATTCCAGATTTTAGGTGTATAACAGCAGAAGGCTGCCTCACCACGTCTTTTAAGTTTAGCTGTAGGAATTATAAGCAGACACTCATTTGAAGATCTAAGGTTACTATTTGGAGTGTAAGGTGAGAGGCAGTCCAAAATATAGGATGAAGCGAGATTATTTAAGGCTTTGTAAACCATAAGCAGTATTCAATTTTAAAAGGCACAGGTAACCAGTGTAGTGACATCAAAACTGGAGATATATGCTTGGATTTTCTTTTCCTTGTTAAGATTCTAGCAGCTTCATTCTGCAGTAGTTACAATCGATTGAAGTCTTTTTTTGGGTAGTCCTGAAAGGAGTGCTTTATAGTAATCTAGTCGACTAAAAACAAAGCGTAAAGTTGCAAAGTTATAAAGGATCTCATTTTTGATATATTTCTTAAGTGGAAAAAATGCTGTCCTAGTGATCTGATTAATATGTAAGTTAAAATTTAGGTCAGTCAATAATTACTCCTAAATTCTCTGTCTTCTGTCTTGGTTTTTAAGCCTAATGGATCAAGTTTATTTCTAACATCCACTCAGAAACACAAGTTAGACATTGGGTCAGTAAACCAAGGGAGTCCGGGTCATTAGGCGCTATTGATAAATAAGTTGTGTGTCATCAGCATAGCTCATGTTATGCCTTGAGATAATCTGACCTAAAAGAAGCATGTAGCAGTGGACCCAGGATAGATCCTTGTAGAACACCATATAGAATGTCATGTGTCTTTGAAGTACAGTAAAATTACCACAACTAACAAAGAATTTTCTACCAGTTAAGTTAGACTCGAACCAATTTAAGACATTATCAGAGAGGCCCACCCACTGACTAAGGTGATTTATAAGAGTATTGTGATTAATGGTATCAAATGCGGCACTCAGATCTAGGAGGATGAGAACAGATAAGCGGCCTCTGTCTGCATTTACCCGCAAGTCATTTACTACTTTGAGTGCAGTTTCTCTACTGTGGTTTGTTCTAAAACCTGACTGAAACTTGTCAAGAACAGAATGTTTATTTAAGTGATCATTTAGCTGTGTAATGACTGCTGTTTGTAGGATTTTACTTTAGGATTTTTAAGAAAGGCAGGTTAGATATAGGTCTAAAATTTTCAAAAACAGAGGAGTCGAGATTATATTTCTTGAGCAGGGGTTTAACAACAGCAGTCTTAAGACACTCTGGGAAGACCCCCATATCTAATAATGAATTTACTATTCAGTTATTAATTCAATTCCCCTACAATTTCTAATTAAAAAACCTAAAGGTCTAGAGAAGCAGTAAAGTTAGTGTTTATCTAACTATGATTATTAGTTCACAGATGGCTATAAAATTGGCACTTAGGATCTGAGTTTTCTTTGCCTTGAAATATATTGTCAGTTATTTTAAAATTGGATTAAACATTTTTATTAAATTAATACTTCCTTCTCAAATGTTCTTGTGTTACACAAGTGTCAAAGTTGATTGGAAGCTCCTAATATTCGACTTTCCAGAGAAAGGAAAATACACTTGTAGTTTAAGGGAATATTTAACACCGATAGATGGCATCTTTTCAGTCAATATTACATTTTTGGCTACAGTTGTTTGTTACAGAAAGTCTCTTAAAAGCATGGACAAGAATGTGCCACCTTTCATAGTACCGTAACTAGTTTCTTATAAATGATGATACCTCATTTTCACATCCCTGTTCAGTAAAAGAGAAAGTATTTTCAATTTTGGCATAACTTTTTCAAAATTAGTATTCGCAAAATGAAAACAGAATAATTTTATATCTGGATGAAAGTGGAATATTGTGCTGACATTCATGTTTTAACGAAATGCTTGTATTTAATGTACAGTATATACATACTATGTGTGTGCTCATACTTAAATGTATAATCTGTTCATCCATCCATTCATTATTCCATGCTTGGTTTTTCAGTTCAGGGTTGGAGCCTTCTCCAGTAGTAATAAAATTCGAGAAGAATACAGTCCTTGAAAAAGATGCCAATTAGGACGGTTTAAAAGCCATCCATACAGAAAGCATGTACTCTTCACGAGAAATAACACATATAATTTTGTATGAAAAAGGCAATAGCAAATGAGCAATCCCAAATCAGATGAGATTTTCAATATGTTTTATTCAAACTATCACAGAAATTTGAAGAAACTGGCAAAGTCAGAAAAAAAAAAAAAAAACACTGGACATTCCCAGTCTGTTTTTACTTTTTAAGCATTGATGAACAGTGCTTAAAGGTCACTTCCATAAGATATGCAAGTACATGCTCAAAGTGGTCTTGTGGAAAAGAAATAACCAGAAGAGATTGCAGTATACAAAAGACCATATGTATTTTCACCATGGTTTGTGTTCAGAAAGTAAGATAGAAGGACCAGGAAAGATGTTAAAGTCAAAAGCAAAATCATCAGGCGTAAAGTTTGTCAAGTTGCACAGGTCAGCTTAGGTCAGTTTGGGGAGCATGCACTGGTATAGTGTGTTGCCGCACTCACCACACGACGAAACAGCTTGGGATCCTTGTTGTCAACCCCCCAGGCAGACACCCGGTCCAGTCCCACCCTCCAGAAATAACCCTTTATTTGCCACAGCCAGGTGTTACGTGGGCGTCCCCTTGGCCTGGTCCAGCCACTTGGGTCCTCAACAATGAGTAAGTATCCTGCAAGCCAGATCACCTTTGGGGAATTGCGCCACATGACCGTAGTACTGAAAACTGGCGCTCCTTCACAGTGCAGGTAATGTGCCTCATTTGGAATTCCATGAGCAACTGCTCATTCGACACAAAGTCAAACCAGCAATACCCAAGGATTCTCTGAAGAGGTACAGTACCAAAGGAGTCCAGTCTTTGTCTGAGGTCACTGGATAGCATCCATGACTTGCAACCATATAGCAAGACAGGAAGCACCAGGACTCTAAAGACTTGGACCTTCGTCCTTTTGAATAGATATCAGGAGCACCACACACCCCTATCCAGTGACCTCATGACCACCCATGCTCTCCCAATCTGTCTGCTGACTTCATAGGAAGAGTCACCAGAGACATGAATGTCACTGCCAAGGTAAGTAAACGTCTCGAAAAGGTAGACACTCTCTCTATAGACAGACACACTGCTGATGGCTGTGCCCAAGAGGTCATTAAGTGCCTGTATATTGGTTTTTATTCAGGAGACTCCAAGCCCAGACGCTCAGACTCCTCACTCAGTCTTTAAGAGCCCTGATCAGAGCTTCCATTGACTCTGCGAACATCACAGCATCATCAGCAAAGTCAAGATCAGTGAATCTTTGTTCACCAACTGATGCCCCGCAGTCACACAGGAAGAGCAGAGTATTCTCAAAAGAATCCACGATAGTCAGATCCGCTAGCATCGGCTTATAAACTGTCACACCAATCACGTTTTCCGACATGACTTCTGGGGACATGCCCCTAGTAATAACCAGTTACATCCTAACAACGGATACTCAAAATGGGGACATCGATAAATATTGTTGCGGTAAAAGTATAAATGAATTAAAGCAGTGCCAAAATTAAAGAACCAGAAAACATTTTTATCAAGAAAATAATATAAATTGAATACTTCACCCAAAAATATTTTTTTATATGCTACTTGCATGTTATTATCAAAAACCTTTTTTCATCTCTGTTCTGCATGAAAAAATGAGAGCTAACACTACAAACTACTTGTGGTAAGCAGCATATAAAATATATATAATCTTTAGGTGGAGTACAGTATTCCAAATTTACTCTAAAGAAATTTGTAGTGTCCAGAAAAAATAACATGTAATGAAACACTCTACAGCATGGAGCAGTAACCACTGCTGGGGATCTGTTCAAAATAAATACATTTGTGTATTGGCAATAAAAATCTTACCAGCATGATAATAACAGGAAATACACTGCCAAAACAATTAAGGCCTAATTGGTGTAAAGGTCTGCAGATGGAACAGTAACAGTTTTAGATTGGCCGCCGAAGAGCTCTTGATTTCAATATAATTGAAGCGTGTGATTGTTTGGACAGAGAAAATAACAATATTAGCCGCAGTCAGAAGAAGAGCTATGGCAAATAATGCAGGAAGTTTGGAAAACTTTATCTCAGGCTTGAAAATAAATTTTATTGCAATGTGTCAAGGTGGATTGTGTCGGTTTTGCATTTTAAGAGAGGCCACAAAATTGAGTTAAAAAATTTGTTTTTATTGTATCACTATTTATTTGTGTTTATTCCAGTGATTGGCAGTGTTTTCAGGAGCATCTAAACACATACAGTCCAAATAACTATCTAAACATTAATCTTTTTAGGTAGATTTAGACTCTTGTTACTTACTATGAAGTTAAACTTGGACAATTAAGAAAAAAGTGTTTTTTACACAGTATTTCATTAGAGAAGCATTTTTTTTAGTTTAGCTCCTATTTTAATACTTGTGCTGTATGTTATCTATTTCTTTGTGTATTTGTATGTGTTTTTACATATTAATGAAATTTTCCTCATTGTAGGATATTTTACTGTTGGCTGTGTTACATGTGTATGGCCAAATGTACCTCTTTTACTGTGTTGTCATTTCTTGTTACAGATGTTTTATAGTTTGTACCTAGCATTTAATGGGACTCATTATCTGTAGGCAGTTGCATTTCGTTGGATTATTTAAAAAAAAAAAAAGCAAATACCATAATTGACGGGATTATAAAAATACACCCAGATATGGTGTAAGAACCGTCTAGCTGTCTGCGTTTTGAGTAAATGCTAATGTGTTTGCTAACTAAGCAAATTATCTTCTGCATGTTTAGTTTAATGCCTTGTTTTACTAAATAGTTTAGAAATGCCCCACTATTTTCAATTTTTTTCTTAAAAAAGTCAATATCATCTGAAGTCACAGATGATTATTTAATTTTTTATACTTATTATAAGTATTCCATAGAAAAGTGATCATTTTTAAATTATATGTGCAGCAGAATATTAATTGAAATTTAAGAACTAGTTGCTGAGGCATTTATATTATGTTCAATGCCTTAAAAGTTTCATGAAGGTTTCTAATAAATGCTTTTTTTGGTAATAACTAGGATCTCCAGCTTGGATGCAAGCAGATTATGAGAGTAAGTTTGCATCATTTTCCTTTACACCCAACAAAGTCTGACTGCATGTGCTGTAAGTGCACTTTGGGGGTGGTCTTGTCTTGTGTAGCCTCATATCTTGCACTCAAGGACTACTTCACAATATAACTATTCCATGTCCTTTCTTTAATGCCTCTCCTAAAGCAGCATTTCCCACTTTTTGTCTTATCTTAATCATGTGCTTATGGGTTAAATCCTGATTTGACAAACTGCTGAATATTGTAAATAGAAAAAGCATTTTGCCATGAATAAGACTTTTCAAATAGGAAATGTGTTACACAGTGAAAGCGGCAGTTGTCAAGATTTTATGGACCAGTGAGACAAAAGCAGTAGGCCTCATATTGGGAATACAAACAAAATAGATGTACGGATGTAGATAGCATTTATGCAATGGTATTAGCCAAAGGGTGGCTTCTTAATGAAGTTGTTAAAATGGTGTTCATGTAAGACTAGGCATATGACTCATGCTGGAGTGGAAAACTTTCTCTTAATTCTGCAGAATGTAGAGAGTGAAGGTCAGAATAGTCCTTATCTCTACTATACCATTATATCACATATGACTTGCTATGTGACCCTGAGTAAATCACTTCAAATGAAAATGTTCAGCTGTTAACCTGTAAACACTGGCAATGTATCCTGAAACTATAAGTAGTCTTGGATAAAGGCGTCAGCCAAATATCTAATAATAGTACAAAGATGATGATGAACATTGCATTTCACTTTACAGAATAGCACTATGCTTTTCTGTCTATATGGTGTGCTTGACCTTGTAAAAATCAACACTTATTTTGAAAATTGTTCATGCTTTTGTGAGATAATATTTATGCACTTCTTGAATATATATTACAAATGTTAAAATAGTAATAATTACAAAGTAATTGAGTTATTGAATAGTGCAAAGTGTGCCTGGTGCTAGTCATAGATAAGATGTTACTCTAATCTTATTTTAGCAAAATTTTGGAAGCTGAGACAAACAGCCAAATGAACTGGACCAACAGAGATTATGCAATACTAAACAATGTATTTTATGATGAATAATGTAAATAGGGAACTGCACATTCCTTCACTTCCCGAAACAGTCTTTCAGGCAAAGACAGAGTGAAATGTCCCAGTCTGGTGGGAAGCTGGTACTACATTTTATGTATTATGCTTGAATCAGGTGTGAACAAATTATTATTTGTGTAGTCTTGTACAAGCAAAGCCTTGATGCTTCATTTGCTGAATACATGACTTCAAAAATGGATAGGAGCATGTGTGATGCTTCACTTACACAAGTTCATCTTTTAAGCTGACAAATTTCTAAAGATTTGCCATTATTGCTGCACAGAACTAATTTTCTTTGGTTGAATCCAAGCCTTGAAACTATAGTTTAATTTATTTTTTTACATTTTCAAAAAGCATATCATTACGATAGCATAGCACTTATTCAAACAGATTATGACAACAAAACAGGTACAAATGTAAAATCAGTATAGGGAAAACAATAGAAAAGTAGAAACACAAAAAGAAAGAAATTCAAGCTGTACTTAAGAGACAGCCTTGACACTATCTGTGTTGAATTTTCCGATTCATCCTGTCTTACTGTGTCTGTGAGGAGTGTTTCTTAGACATGCAGTTTTAACTTTTTTGCAGACACTGAATTGATTTGAGTTAGTGTGAGTTTGTGAGTCTAATGGATCAGCTTTCTACCCGGGGTTGGTTCCTGTCTTGTGTCCAGTGATGCTTCTTATGCATAAGGTTTAAATTGGGTTAAAGAAAACGTCATCAATCACTGTGGTAATCTATTATAATGCAGTGATATTCATGATGTTATCAAACCATGAATGACAGTATGTCATTAGGTTTCTTTAATGTCAAGGAATAAAACCCAGCCATTGTGGGATGTTGAGATAATAATCTTTCCTTTTCTTTTTAAAGAAAACACTACAGTGTTAGAAAAATACTCAGCTCAAGTTAATGAACAAGCTGAAGCTGACTAATCCATTATTTTTGTTTAGACTAGAAAATCTTAAGTCCTTTCATTTTTGCTCACTTTAAACCAGATTATTAAAAAGTAAAAAATATTATCAATCCTGAAATGGGGAAAAAAAGTTATTATGTTTTTTGTAATTTTACTATTTCATTTTATTGCTGTAAGTAATCACAGCTCTATGTGTTACTGATAAATGAATAACCTCAGTTTAGATTATTTTAAATAGCAAAGGATACATCTTCAAACACTGAAGTCAAGTACATAAAGCTTCTAATGCTGTTGTCTTGTTGCTTTTGACCATACATTAAACACTCAACATAATGAAGAATTCTAAAGCTGAAGAAAATACAGGAAGTTTTCTGACTGGAAAAAAATATTAAGGCAAATTGTGTCGTAAGGTATGTGGTGTTAAGCAGATTGGAATAACACTAATTTCAGTAGACCTGAAGAAAATCTGAGTAATTCTTGTTGTATTTTACCTGTAGCCTAAACATACAGAATGCAAATATCTTCAAATGTAGCTAAGTGCTGCATTCTTTTTTTCATATTGTATCTCATTATGGCATTCATAGAAAATAGTTTCTTACCCATTATTCCCTGGCATGATGCAATTAGTGAGTACGTTCAAACCTAAGGAATCATTCATACTGTACTTATAAGCAGACCTAAGAGATTTGTTCTCTCTTGGTCTCTACCTGTAGTGTTCATTGCTCTTGCTTCCAATTTGTCATTCTGCAACACATCCATGTTCTTTTCTGCATCTTGTAATTGAATGTAATTTGAAGGTTTGCTCTCTGCTCCTCCAGTGTGTCATTTTCTCAGTGAGGGGCTCTTTTTCATTTATTATTTTAATAATGCATATTTTGAATTTGCAAACTGAGAATCAAAATTTGATCTGCGATGTGCCTGACCATGACAATGAATGGGAAATGCTGGCTTATGCCATTTAGAGAGATATTGACAATGGTATGCCTTGTGTTGGATCGATGGTTTCAGGGATAATCAAGGCTAAGGCAATGATGAGCTTGCTGCAGTTACTGGCTAGATAACTGCATAGTCAACTTGAAGCAACTTTGGTTTGAATGGCATGTTTAAAGGAACAAAAACTACGCATTTCAGAGACTCCCTTTATTTTGCCTGCTTCAAACTGAGCCCATCATGGAGTTTTGCCAGTTTGTTTTGAATGCCATCTTAAAACTGCCTGAAAAACTGTGGTGTAAATTGATGGTGATGAAGCATACACTTGCTTGCTATTCATTTTTCTTTTATAAACTGCATGTTTTTTTGATACATTAATTATTTTTCAGTTCCCTGAGTGGTTAATCATTGTTATATGTATCAGGAGGTGTTGTGGTAGCAGTGGTTTATAGTGCTGCCTCCCAGCTCCAAGAGACTGGACTTGAATCTCAGTTGCTGACTGTGTGGTGTTTGCACACATCCTTGCCTCCCATATCCTAAAAATGCCCATGTTAGGTTAACTAATGATTTTAAATTGCCACCATATGAGTATATGTAGGTGTGGACTCTGCAATGGATTACCTCAAGCTGCCTGCTGTAAAACCTAATTGGTTTGAACAGGATAAATAGCTACTTTTTTATTGAATAAAAAGAATGACAAAGTAAAATTATTTAATGGTTGTCTTTGTTACATTTTGTTAAATTGATTTAATTTTACAACTTGGTGAGATTTTAATGATTGATAGTATTATCCTAACTTGTATACCATAGATTTGTACGTTCCTTTTCACAATTGTTAATTTAATTACTAAAAACGAGTACTTCTCCTAAACATATATATATATATATATTTTTTGTTGCTGTCCAGACATTTTCTTTTTTTAAATTGGTACAGTTCAGGTGTACATCTTTGTTTTTATTTTAACTTTTATATATGAATTCTCTCACCAATGCTTTTATAGGATTATATGTCTTCATTTAATAAGGGTTTTGATGGGTATTAGATACAGGCTTGTCTTTGACATTTTTGTTTGGTGTTCCATTTCTTTGTCATGTAGGTATTCTTTGTCACTACAGTTTGGCAAACTGTCATCTAAACTTCATCACAAAACATTGTCTACTTTTGTTGGTTGTTGTTGATTGATTTTTAACTTTGGATATTTACAATAGAAGTATATGGGGGATTCAAATCACCCTTTTTCCTGCATTGCTAATGTAACAATGTTTAATCTATATAGTATCTGGTTATTAAGATAAATTTTGTCTTTCTAGATAAACTTCGACGTAGCATGCCAAATCTAGCTCGGGTGCCAAGTACAACTACCCACACAAGCTCTCTGTCCACAGTAAGGAATAGTCAAAGCTTTGACTCCAATCTTCAGGGGGCCTCAACTGGTCCATCGAGGCTTCAGTCTTCAAGTAAGTGATCTTATGTATTATCTTATTTTTTTTCATGTTTTGTCCATCTTTCTCTTTATTTTTACATTCATGGAAAATCAATGAAACTTAAAGATCTTAAGTGGAAATAAATTTGCAGAGTACAATAAAGTTTCTATGACTTTTTTTTCTTTTAACAGACATTCTTCTGAACTGTTTGTAGATAGCTATTCTTATTTAATAGTTACATTGAAGAAAAAATAAGATTGGTTTGTCAGACTGTGCAGCTTCCAGATGTACTGTAATGTTCAACATTATTAACATATAAAACCATAATAGAAGAGGCAGATGTAAGAGGCAATTTTCTCTGTTACATTAACACACTGTGTGAAGAAGATGTTCCTGGTTCCCTTCTTAAATGGGCTTCATCTTATTACAGTATATACTCAGTATTTGATGATTCATCAAAATTATTTCAGTTGAATAAATAAGTTTATTGATGTCTTTGCACATTTTAAACATTGTGAATAGGTTTCCACACAGTCTTCTCTGCTTATTTTAAAGGGTTTTAATTATCCTTGTCCAATCTGACTAGCACATGTGCTCTATTCCCAGGTCACAATGGTGTATTGTAGAGTCTAAAAATAAGTTGCTGTTACTGGCCAATCACCCATTTGTGCATCAGATCCACAGTAAAATGAAAAACCTTTAAAGTAAAGCATTTTCTGTTAATTTCTTATTGACTCTGCATCCACCTTTTTCTTACAATTTGTGATATTAACTCAGATTTCAAATATGGTAACACTTTGATTGATGAATACAATAGGAATTTTAAAGAAACCTGGACTGTCCTCATAGGCTGATTAGTTCAGGTTTCTGTGCCATCAAAATGTGACAGTTTTGAGGAGAAAAAGGTGTTATTTTCAATTATTAAACATTTATTTTCTGGAATAAGGTCAAAGGATTCTTCTTGTAGTTCTCTTAATTTAATGAAAAGTAAACATGACCTTGTAATTATGCAGAACATATTCAAAACTAATGACAAGAATGACTAATGAAATGAAGCATATCTGCACATAGCATTAAAATTAGACGTCTCATGTCTTAAATATTGTTAAAAAATATATCTAGGTGCTTATCTGTTCTTTAGTAAATAAATACATTAAGTGTGTACACTGCTTTAAAAGGCTTTTAATCTTTTGATTTTATAAGACACATTTATAATCAACTTCTTCCCATGCAGCAGTGTCATTACTATAGTAGAAAAAGGGCTTTTGTGAAGTGTAGCTGTTTACCAGTGAAATAAAATTAACAGTTGACTCACCATTTCATAGTACATTGCTTTTTCCTGCTTTGCACTCTGAGAGTAACGGTCTTTAGAACTAACCCAGGTTTGTTAACTGACTGGAAACAGCAACTTTTGGGTGTCTTTGCCCTCCAATGTAAACACACGTGGTCTGTCTTTTCTGTTGATGATTTGGTTTCTTTTAACTTCTGTTCTATGATATTCTTGCAAGATTCTGTACTTCGCTCAGTCTACTTCCATGTTGTGCTTATAGAGCAGTTTCTCAAATAAAGTATACTCAATGACTTTATAGGCAACACCAATTTCTGTATTACGGGTAGTACTGATTGCAAATTAGATAAGCAGATTCCCATCAGACCTCATCAATTTTGCATTTTGAATGTTAGACACTTTAAATTACTTCCATCCTACTTTGTGTTCTACACTTGGCCTCACATGATTGTGGTTTGTGCTTCGACCATCACTTATTTTTAGCATACATTCTTTGCATTATCCATATCTGGTGGAGAAACACTATGCCATAGTTGAGTTATTTCTCAGAAAAAATTCTGCAGTCTGCACATGCATGTACAAACTTGCTTGCACTGTTGACAAATTCAGCTGGCACGGCCCCGTCTCATGCCAAATGGCATGACCACATGCCTCATCAGCTATTCAGACTTAGATTTGTGTCTGTTTCACGGTCCTCCTCAAGATTGAGGAGGCCAGCATATCCAGCATGCTGCTTATTTGGTATTAATCTCTGAGACAACAGATATTTCCTGAGGCTATCTGTCACACTTACCTCCAAACCACCTCATAGCAAATAGTCTGCTTTGTGCTAGCCATTCTCTGAAATTCTGAAGTGGTGTTTGTCTGTGATGCATATTTATTTAAAACCTTCTCATCCGCTTGCTGAAGTTGACATTGTTTTAGGTTTTGTATACAGTTTGTTTACAAAAATCTCTTATTATGTTTACCTTTGGAGAAGGGTCTGTCAAAAAGAAGAGTCAGTTTGGGTATTGTGTTGTTTATTTTTAGTGCAGAATGTATCTTGGAAGAAAAAAAAGTTTGTTTTTTTTTGCTTTAGTTTTTAAATTGTTTATGATGGTGATATGGGAGTGAGTCTGAACAAGTTGCTAAATGTGTTTCTATTCTGAAATATTATGAAGAGTAGCATTTTGAAACTGGAAAAAAGACTGCAAAGCTTTTTTTGAGCCTTTTAAAATCCATTCTATGTTTTGGTAGCTAAAGTCATTCAGAATGGTGACAGATTACATGTGGCAACTTTCGGGGGAATTCACTAGTATTCTTAATCCCTATGGGCCTCTGTGGATGCTGCAGTTCTTGTTGGCCAATGTTTTTGTCAGATGACCCATTTCTACTGTCTGAAATTCAGTTCACTCATTTAATTTTCATTAGCAACCCCCTTAATGTTGGTAGATGCACAACCCCCTCCCAAGTTTTTGAAATTCTACAATGAACTGCTTTGTTTGGTTGATAAGGAGCAGTTCCTTGTCACTGAACCATTATGTCAAATGTTTAAACTACTTGTAGCCCCTCATATTATTGTTGGTAATCAGGGAAGCTGCCTGTGTTGTTTGAAAACTTGATAATAGTTTGTGTGATGGTTGACAACACAGTAAGGGGAGAATCACAGTGAATTCAGCAAACAGCCCTGGATTACTTTGTTTTTTAAGACTGGGGCTGTTTGATGTGTGGATGCTGTTATACATATAGAGCTCAGACTTGAGCCTTTGACATTTCTAGCTAGATGCTGGGGGGTTAATGATGTTGAATTCCATAAAAAATAAAGTCAATAATTAATATCCTGTTTTAAGTGACCTTTTTGCCAAGATTGTTTTTGCTGTACAGAAGGCTGTGGAAATATGGAGCAATTTAAAGATTTGGAGAAATAAAAATGCAATTGGAGAGATGCATAGTTACTATCTGTGTGTAAGATTGTGATATTGTGTCACACTGTGATAGTCATCAATAAATGTTTGATCAATGTGTCTTATTTACATTTTAGCTGATTGTATCCACAGATTAAATAATCATTTATATTTTTTCTTTAGAAATCTGGTATTAAATGTAGATGATGAACTTGTTTAGAAGTGTTTCACTATCTGCAACATGTACAGGTGCATCCACCTTAAAAGACAAAGGAATTTCCTAAATTGTTATCTTCATAGAGTTTATAGTAATTGATTTTGCAAGATGTTCAGTAGAATTAAACCAAATGATATAGAGACTGAAGCTGTTGACTCATGAGTGGTGGACTCATTTATTCTGAGTCCGCATGTTTTTCTCTGAGCACCCCACTTCCACCAGCACCCCACAAATGTGCCTTTTGGGTTTGATTGATTGATTCAGGTGTGGGTGAGTGTGTCATTACATGGACTAATGTTCTTTCCAGGGATGGTTCTTGCCTTTCACCCGACTCAGGCCTCTGAGACCTTATGCTGGTTAAAAAAAATGGCCCAATGGAGAGGTTTATTAAATGGATAAATACCTAGGTTTGTCAAAGGAAACAGACAATTGATCAGCTGTTAGTTCATTGGTAAGCAATTCTTAGAGCCATGCCATACAGATGTTCTGTTTTTGTGTTCATAGCTTAGCCTGGAGTCCCATTAAAAAGGTTTTTGGCTCCCTCTAGTGATTTTATGGTGACTTGCTTTTTGTTCATTTGTGTTAAGTTGTATTTTGGATTCCTTTCAATTACTTGTTTCTGTAGTCTCCCTTTATCCCACCTAATAAATATATTAATAACTTCTGCCTGTGAAATGATGTTCTGTCCCCAATTCCTTAATTGATTAGTTTAAAAGTTAGACTACAAATTGTTTAGTTATTTTAATTGACTTTATTTTGTACTTCTGTACCTATGGAGTAAAATGTCTAAATCTAGAATGAGTCAAAGGAAATATATGATTCAGTTCTGAGTTACAGCAAAATGTAAATTATTCTGCTATAAATTAATTAATCGAATTGGAAAGTCTGTATCTGTATCTGTAATGGCTGACACTGCTGCTTCACTGGTTCATTTCAAAGCCCTTGCCACTGTCTATGGAAGAAATTACCAAGTAGTGGGGTAGTGGAAGGATCTTAAAAACACAACTAGATGTTATTTTACAGGAATTGAGTCGACAGAATTGACAAACCTTTTTTGGGTTGAATGGCCGCCTCTCATTGAAATAATTCAAATGTTTTCAGTAGTTTATCTTTATACCTAACTGCACATATGAGGTTTTTTCCTCCTACATCTAAAAGATGTTCATGTTAAATTGATTTAGGACAGGAATCAACCCCATGCATCTGTGAGTGTTATGATAATTGACAGACAGCATAGACCATTGTGGTCTTCAATGCCAGAATAACCTTTGGGTATTTGCAACCATCTGATGGAAAGTTTGATTTGTAAAATGAATGAATTAACCAACCTCACATGTTGCATGAATTAGGTTGGCCATTAATGAAATGGAATTGCCTGCTATTTTGTGCTCTCTACTGGTGAAGGTATAAATACCCAAATAATTGACAGAGACATGTGGAAAACTGCTAAACAGGTGTAACTGTTAATAAATAATTGTGGGCTTGTAGGGGACAGCTCCCACCACTGTGTCTGCTGTGATTTGGACTTGTTAATTGTCAAAGTGTTCTGGCATTGATGTACTATGTTGATCCTATCTCTCTATATATAAAAGGAAATCCTGGAATGGAAAGCAAATGCAAGGCTACGATACGTGATAATCTCGAAAGACATTTAAAAGACCCGCGAGACCAAGGAGACTTGCCACGGTGCGTCTCACGGGGACCATAAACATGAGACTTGGTGCCAAGAGATTGTCCCAGGGCCGTAGCAAAAAGGACAGCAGCTGTACAGGCTTTAAAGAGAGCGAAGGACAGCACAACAGCAGCTATAAACCCCTACCCCCCCCACTTCCAAACGTGAGCAGCGTTATACATCCTGCAAGAAAGAATTCAAACACGCCCGGGGCCAGTAATAAAAGACAGGTATTGCTTTAACAACGTCACGTGACACCAGGCAGTGAGCCATCATTTAAAACAATTCAACAGACCTCTAAGCTAGCAGTTGTTGGATTGCTTTTGGCAGACAAGCATCATGTGCTCAGAGCTCTTAAAACAACGACATGCGACAGGCAGAAGAGGCAGCTAGCAAGCAGCAAAAAGACAGCAAATGATCCAAAGGCATATCCTTAGCGTACGTTCAGCTGCAACACCTTTCACAACACGAGCAGTATTATACGTCTGGGAAGAAAAAGATGTAACCAGGCACGTGGCCGAAAATAAAGGACAAGTATTGTTTTTACAAAAGTTTTTAAAGTAAAAGTAAAAATATAATGCATATGTAACAATTCACAACAAAATAACAATCTCTTTAAATTGTAGATTGCTTGCCTAAGGTAAAGTCATCCCTGATGAATGGGGACGTGGGAATGAGGGGTCCTTTCATCGGATTAGCTCTATTTCAGATGTGGAATGGCAAAATGGGGGAGGCAGCTTGATGAATGAGGTCTCCAGGACTTAAAACAAATCCAAATCATATTATGTGATATCATCTAATGTGAAATTCTACTCCGTACTTCTAGAATTTTTATTTTTATACTGTATTGAGGATTTATTCTGTTCTATGTATTGTACTGTAAGGCTGAGAATTAAAAGACAATGAGTAAAATGACAAAGTAGAACTTCATAAACACGTTTACAAACGTTGACGCTAAACACATGCAGAGCAGGTTAGAGACTATGAAACCAGTGAAATTAGAAAGGCTCAAAAAAAAAAAAACGGCGCTATACACATGTGGAGAAAGTTAAAGGATATGAAAGTAGGAAAATTAGAAAATATAAAAAAAGAAAGATCGCAGTAGCGCAAACAAACAAACTGCCTCATTTAACTATGCACCAGTCTAACTTTGGTTTTGCACAATAATTACTACACTATTGTACCTTAACACTTAATTCTACTTTATTCACATAATTATACTTATTTATTATGTTCTACTATACTGTTATCTTTCAATCTATGACTTTTTGTAATTCTAACTGATATTCTTCTAACTTTGCACAGTTTTTGATAAGTGGATCAGGATGCATTTCACTGTGTGTTGTCCTGTATAACTATGCATGTGACAAATAAAGAATCTTGAGAATTTCAAAAATGGAGTTTACCGCACATGCATTTATTGGTTACTTTGTTAGTGTATATATATTTATCTGTCTGCTTATTTAAAAAGCTAAATTTACCCCAGGAGTCAAAAACATTCTGTCTAGCACTTGTACAAAAACCTAGACAAAAGCTGGGGTATCACCTTGGTAACCCCATGTACTTTTGGAACTGTGAGAGGAAAATAGCACAACTTTACAGACAGGAGTCCAATGCAGAACTCTACTTACTTTTTTACTTTGTAAAAAAAAAATTATTAACTGCTGATGATATAGATTGTTTTGTCTGTGCTGAAATTCCAAACAGAGAAACCTGTCCTGACCTCATTAAAAAGATTCAGCATATTGGGACTGGCAAGATTACAAATATTGTTTTTACAGAATTTCTGAAATAAAAGTGAAACTAATGAAATAGCAACAATTCAAAAAAAAAAATCTTAAAAGTGTGTATCCGGAAAACCAAACATGGGGGTTAGCGAGCAGGGGGCAAAGCCCCCTAGTTACTAAAAAGATAAGGACCTCATATCTAGTTTGTAAAGATTAATAGATATTTCTGTTTATAATTATGCATGATTAGTTTTGCTGGTTGTACTAATTAAAAAGTCTTAACTAACCCAGAATGCCTAACAGTGACCTGTGGTAGGTTAACACCTCATCCAAGTTTAATTCCCTCCTTCACCCCAGTGCTGTCAGAACTGTCACTGACTCCCTGTAACTATGGACTGAGTGAGCAAGTTAGAAAATGGATGGGTCATATGGATTATCCACATTTTGCTAATTAGCCTCCTTATATTTAGTTCCTTCTCCAGGTCAGCTGCAACACAGAATCCACAGTGTAGGAAACTTCCCTCTATCTCCTAAGCAGCCACTTAAAGCTACAGCCTATGTTAGTCCAACAGTTCAAGGCACAACAGGAATGTCTACTTCAGTGAGCCTGCATTCTATGTCCAGCAGTGGTATTCCTCTTCCAAGCAAACCAGTGACACCAACTACTCCAGGACGCAGTGGCCTACCTAGACCAGCATCAGCAGTTGGTGGAAGCAGTATACCAAGAAGTAAAATAGCACAACCGGTGCGAAGGTAAGAAGTACAGACCCATAAAGTGAACTTTCTGTTTTCAGATTGAAGAAACTTTGCTTCCTGTTTTAACTAATCAATTCATACTGTAAGTAAAATGTGTAATATGTGCAAGGTTCACTGACCAAGGTTCGTTCCTCTTTTTCCATTCCTAACACTAGAATTACAAGAGCCTACGAAAAAACTTGTAGATCCGGCCCACCTTAAATCCGTTTGCACCTCTCCCTCAGCATCTTTTGTCCTGTAAATGTGCCGATTAAGACAAGCAGCAAGTAGCTTGCTATTCCATCCCCCACCGCTGCAGACCATGCACAAACTTCTCCCAGCTCATGCCTTGTTTTAGAGTTTTAGAGTGGAAGTAATAGATTGTGATTTGGAACACATGCATTTCGTGTGTGTTTCGTTTCTATAATAATCTGTGTAAACGCATTGTTAAAACAGAAACGTCATATTTTAGTAGTAAATACATTATATAGTTTATGCCAGCATTTTGTCATTTACTACTAAAATCTGGGAGAAGTTTGTGCACGGTCTACAGCAGTGGGGGATGGAATAGCAGGCTGCTTGCTGCTTGTCTTAATCAGCATATTTACAGGACAAAAGACGCTGAGGGAGAGGTGGGCCGGATCTACAAGTTTTTTTGTAGGCTCTGGTAATTCTAGTGCTAACACCATTCTGACACAATATTCCACGGTGGCTTGATTACTTGCGTGTTTTCTTGACCTGTTGTAGCTTGCTGGAGTTTGCATATGCTGACCCATACACTATATTTTCAACCTTCCAGTTGTCTGATAGAAAAGTTGAGATAATGTAAAATTAAGTTGCCAAAGCAGGAAAATGATTTAACAAGTTCAGTGGAACAGAAACAATTTACACTTATGTCACCGCAGCCTCAATTTCGATGTTTTTTTTTTTTTAATGGTCATCGCCATTTTGTTTGTAGCCGCGTCTGTTGTCTGTCATGCATTCAGACATTTTGTCATGATGTCTGATATTATTACTGTATCCATATTTTAAATGGAGGTGTGATGGTGTGGGATCAAAGACATTTCTTTTTTAATGAAGATTTTTTTACATAGAGATTATGGAAAGACATTTTACACCAAAGACTGAGCATTTGTGATTTAGATTTTTAAAAAATTTCCTATTTACAATAATTGTACAAGAAGAACATCCTCCACAGTCAGAAGTATTTTATATAATCCAGAAGATATTTTTCAACAGTAAGTCAAAAGAAAGACTGATTTATGTAATTTCTGGATATATCAATTAGATGTCATTTTTAATTGTAATAAGAACATTCTATTTATTTGTTTATTTGTTTTGTTTTTTTTATAGTTTACTTCAAGCACCGAAAACATTAAGTACCCTTAGCTCTGTTCGAGATGGCAGCTGGCGTGATGGTTGTTACTGATGCCGTTTCCAGTACAGAGGATATCTTGATAATGCCGAGTGTTCAGTGCCCAGCTGGCTGGGTATTTACTCTACTGTACCACAAAGTGTTCTTCAGGTTGTGAGTAGATTTGGGACCGGTTTCTATAATGAATTCTGTTGAACTGATGTAAAAACTCCACACTTAACTGTATGCAGTGCAATAATGCCAAACCCACAGATGCAGTTTGTTTGATCTTTACAAGAACAGTATTTTAGCCAAAAGATTGTCATTTTTAAACCATTTACAGGGAGAACACAAGGTAATAGTTGACTTAAGGTTTTTTTTAAAAAACTTGATTTAGAGAAAAGAATGTCTTTTTTTTTTTTTTATATAACTGATCGGGGAAAATTTTGTAATGTGGTACCTCTTGTAATAGTGCTTTTTAACCATTTTGGGTTTCTTTCTGTAGTCTGCATGTCTATATTTGGTTGTTACTTCAACACCTTGACACCTCATGACTATTCTTATGTCTAAACTTTCTGTGATATTTACAAGTCACACGGATTATTTGTATCCCAGTTTTTGCTCAAGGTAGCACTTACTTAGGTCATATTTTCTAGAGGTTACAGCACTTTGGGTTTGAATTTATTTTGATGTACCTAATCTGAAGTTAAAGTAGCAATATCTCACTTTTTCTTGTTTCACTTCATTTCTAATGTATGTATTTAATGAAACATTTAATTTATTTTGACATTCATCTCAGCACTGTTAAAGCGTATTGCACTTGTCTTCTCAAATGACTTGTATTCTACAGTAAGATGCAGCTTTTTTTAGAGTGAAATAAAGTCATTGTTTTAATGTGATTTATTAATGTGTCTGGAATGAGCAAGTTTTAAGAACAATAAACTTTTTTTAATTATAAAGATATAGTTTGTGGTTCTTGACTATTATATTGCACATTTTTTATTGTCTTCATAAATGCATTTTCTTTTAAAAGAATCAAAGCTAGTCTGTCAATGCTACAATGAAGCCTGCTCTCCCCCTTTCAGAAAATGTGCGTTTTAGTGGAGGCATTGTGTATTATATATATATATATACACACACGCACATGCACGTACGCACACACACACACACTCACACTTCACTCTCTTCTTGGACACAAAACTGATTCCTGTTGGGTTAGAATTGAAAATTTACATCTTCTTATATACACTTTTCCTGGACTAGTTTTCCTACAATAATTTACTTTTCTTTGCTGTAGCAGTTTTGCATTTCCTGTGCCTCCATTTTTTTTTTTCTTTTACAGGTATTCCCTGCCCAAACCCACCACCTATCACCAATTTGTTGTGCCATCATTCGGACACAATGGTCAGTTGTTAGAAGCATGACCCCTGTGGTTGCCCGATATAATGTCACATAAGCAGTCCTTTAAAAGATGGTGCCAAATTCATTATGGTGTCCAAGATTGTGACTATTCTATAAACTTTTGTCAAAAAGTTACAGTAAACATTACTTGGTTACAGAATCCTTGCTTATTTTTTTATTTGTCTTTTTATCTTGTCTTCTATTTCTCATTTTCAAGTTAACACTAGTGCTTTTCTTGACTTCTGGTTTTACCATTCATTTGTTTTTCAGCCACATTTAATCTCCAGGGGACTCTTAAAAAACCTGAGTGAGAATATCCACACTCCAAAAAACAAGAAAATATGTATGTCAAAAAAAATCTGATTTGTAAAATGTAACGTACACACATTTCTATGTAATTTATCATTTGCAAAACACAAGCACCGTGTGTGTGTGTGTGTGTGTGTGTATGTATATTTATATAATATAGTAAAAAAGGCGCTATATAGGCGCCCGACCCGACACAGATAGACACAGAGACACGTATAAAACTAATACAGGCTTTTATTTTCTTCACCCGTGGGCGCACGTCTTCCCCATGACCCACAGGCAATACAGAGTCCATAAAGCACAATTATCACACAACACTCCTTTCTCCTTTTTACCACCACCCCTCCTCAAGCTTTGTCTCCTTCCTCCCAACTCTGGCTCTTCAAGTGGTGGTGGCTACCCTTTTTATATCCCACCCGGAAGCGTTCCAGGTGCTTGACCACCTGGTCCTAATTGCCCTTCCGAGTGGGCTGAAGATACGTCCAGCTGGGCTGCTGACTCCATGCAGCTCCCCCTAGCAGCCATCCGAACCCCCAACCAGGCTGTGGAGGACTCCATCTCCTATGGAGCCATGCGACAGGCTGGGGAATCACCGTCCGCCAGGGAGGCTGCCACCAAGCGTCCCAGGGGAGGTATTGAGCTGCCCATGGTTGCTCCCCCGGAACAGATGCAGAAGGGGCATCCCTGCCGGGCATGGGACCCGGCTGTCCGCCACAATATATATATATATATATATATATATATATATATATATATATACAGGGTAGGATTCAAAAGTAATGAGCCTTTGTTCAAAAAGACAAATTTATTGAGCAAATCGGTACAACTAATTAATAGTCTTCAAAATAGGCACCTCCTGCATCAATACACTTTTGTAGGCGGCTTTTCCATGACTCGAAAGCGTCCACGTAGGCCTGTTCCGGGATGGCTGCAAGGGCTGCCTTGACATTTGCTTGGATGTCCTCGATCGAGTCGAAGCGTTTTCCATTCAGCGCTGATTTTAAGCGCGGAAACAAGAAGAAGTCAGAAGGCGACACGTCCGGACTGTAGGGAGGCTGGGGGACCACCGGAACGTTCACCCGGGTCAGGTAGGCGCTCACGATGAAGGCGGTGTGGCTGGGCACGTTATCGTGGTGAAGCTTCCAGCTGTCCTTGATGTCCCTTCGCTTGCGCGCGACGCTTCTTTTCAGCCTTTTCAGGACTTCCAAGTAGTAAGCAGCATTCACGGTCTGTCCTTGTGGGACAAACTCGTAGTGGATGATCCCCTTCACTCCGAAGAAGGCAATGAGCATGGTCTTCGTCTTCAACGCGTACCGTTGCTCTAACGAACTTTCCATTCTGCCGTGTAACGCACTACTGCACAGGCTTTCCCGTCAAGGCCGATCCTACCGCTCCGAGCTTTCGGTAGGAGCTCCGTTGCGTTGTGAAGCCAACAGCCATCGTCGCCATCGCTGGCAAGTGGGGCGCACGGCGAGGTACATTCGCGTCAGAACAAAATGAGGCTCATTACTTTTGAATCCTACCCTGTGTATATATATATATATATATATATATATATATATATATATATATATAAAGAACACGGCACAAATGGTGCCCTGAAACATCCATATAGGAAGCATGCTAATCAACCTTGTATACTGTATATGCAATCATGATGCTGCAGAACTTCATTGGCTGGTAGAACAGCTTCATTCATGAGTAACAGGCTGTGCTCCGCAGCTGAGAGCGCAAGATTGTACATGGAATTGTAGTGCTTCTCCTCTGTGCTCTGGGTGCCCGGAAAAGGCATAAGATGCCAGCGTCTGAGGAGGTAGACACCATCATCTGGCACATGTAATGATGTGATTGACATTACAATGAATTCCTTAGGCCATATGGAACACTGAGAGTTCAGCCAGTTACCTTACCAACAAGCCATTCACCACATACAATATCTTCACATATGCCAAAACTACTTTGCCTCACAATAAATGAATTGTGGACTGCCCAGACCACTGAGACAAAGCATTTGCCAGCAACATCATTTAATCACAGATGACTTGTTCATTAATGGAATGTAACTATTTACAGTTAACACAAACAGTTTAATTCTCTCTAGTTGCCCTTATTGAAATATGAATGCAGTTAATTGCTCCAATTATGTTAGGAGAACTGGACACTACTGAAACTTTCCTTTTTACATTTGTAAAAACATGTTATGTTGTATGTACTGTATGTGTACCCACACCATATTAAAACTAGATGTAGCACCTCATTGGTCAGTTAATGGCTTCCAGCACAAGAAGCAACGACTGAGTGAATCTTGGCTGTGATATTTCTGACTTGTTGGCCAGTTACAGTATAAACTGACAAAAAAACAAAGATCTTCACTACAAATACATATTATTGGCCTTCTTAAAAACTAAAACTAAAATATAGTCTGTAAATCATATTCACTGCTTTTGAGGTGTAATATGTTTGTCAAATCGACACAAATTCTAACAACGGCTCTGTAATATGAATTATTAGATATGTCAGTCATCAATTAGCTGCATTTCCCGCTTGATCAAGGGTGTCGTCCTTTCTCCATTTCTCCAAAATATTGTGTATGTGTGAGTAAGAGTTGCTGTAAATATATGGATGTTTCCCAATCAAGTTGTCTTTTATAAACCACAAAATTGGTTTGAAGAAGTTGTGTATGTACGGTTTGGGCCTCTTTTTGTGCATACACAAGCTTTATAAATGAGGCCCCTGGTCCTTCAAAACATTAGCCCTAGTAAACTGCCTTATCATTTGTAATTGTGGCAGAACACTACCTCATTGTTGTGTCAGTAAGCTGAAAAGGACTGGAAAGTGTACCAGGAAATGAACAAAAGACAGAAAAAAGGGTCAAAATTGGGAGATTAAAAAACACAAAAGACCAGGCAGAACATGAGACGCATCATAATCATATAAAGTTTCATTAGCAATAGGTCAGAAGCAGAAATACTAGACAGAAAATAATAGGCAAAGGACATTTGGGGAAAAAAAGGGGTTTAGTATGCGCAACTCAGATGAGGAAATGACCTTTCAACAACCCTTTTACTCATTACCTAGATTAGCCGTTGTTCACGACCTCTGAGGACACACTCCTAGAAATGCCTAATGACAGGCATTCAAAATAGCAGTCAAAACGGAGCCAAATATTACATATCTATTAATCAAAGAAGAGACACCAAAACCAATGATGATTAAAATGAACCCATAAAAATACTCAAAAAGTCTATATCATAATGCTGATCCTAGCTGATCTCTGAATTAAAGAATAATTTCTTTAGCTACAATCCTCAGTCTTTCATGTGGGGTGTGAATGTCGGTGTAAAGTTCAGTGTTCCCTATCTTCAAACCATGCACAGAGATGTAGTCGCCCACTCATACACACTCTTGGCTAAGGAGCGGAGAAGCCAACAGTGCCACGTTGTGCTTGTTTAGGACAAGAGAGAACAGACATTGTTCATGTTTGATTTTATACATACACTATATGGACAAAAATATTGTGATGCCTAACTGTTACACCAACAGGGACTTAAATGACATTGCATTCAAATACATAGACTTTAATATGGAGTTGGTCCAGCTATAACAGCTTCCACTCTTCTTGGAAGGCTTTCCACAATTATTTTGGAATGTTTCTGGGGGAATTTGTGGCCATTCATTCTGTAGAGCATTTATGAGGTCAGGCACTGATGTTGGACCAGAAGGCCTGGCTTGCAATCTCCATTCCAGTTCATCCCAAAGGTGTTTGTTTGGGGTTGAGGTCAGGGCTGTATACAGGCCAGTCAAGTTCTTTCATGTCAAACTCATCCAACCATGTCTTTATGTTTCTTGCTTTGTGCACTGGGGCACAGTCATGCTGGAATAGAAAAGGGCCTTCCACAAACTGTTTCCACAAAGTCGGAAGCATTAAGATTACCCTTCACTGGAAGTAAGGGGCCTAGCCCAAACCCTGAAAACAGCCCCGTTATCCCTCCTCCACCAAATTTCATAGTTGGCACAATGCAGTCAGGCAGGTAATATTCACCCAGCTTCCGCCAAAACCCAGTCTCGCCCTTTTGACTGCCAAACTGAAAAGCGTGATTCATCGCTCCATAGCACATGTTTCCACTACTCCACAGTCCAGTGGCAGTGTGCTTTTCACCACTACATGCAACGCTTGGCATTGAACTTGGTGATGTGAGGCTTGCATGCAGCTGCTCAGCCATGAAAGCACATTCCATGAAGCTTCTGGCGCATAGTTTTGATGATTAGAATAATGCCTTCAAAAGAACTCTTCAGCTGTGGAATCAGCAACTTTTACACACCGTGCACCTTAGCAGTTGTTGACCCCACTCTGTGACTTTGCGTGCTCTTCCACTTTATGGCTGAACTGCTGTTGTTTCTAAATGCTTCCACGTTTCAATAATACCACTTAGTTAACTGTGGAATATCCAGCAAGGTTTAAATTTCACAAACCTTCTTATTGCAAAGGTGGCATCCTATCATAGTACCACGCTTGAAGTGACTGAGCTCTTCAGAACGACACGTTTTGTTTCACTAATGTTTGTAAATGGAGATTGTGTGCCTAGGTGCTTCACTTTATACACCTGTGGCAAGGGGTCTCATTGAAACACCTGAATTCAATAATTAAGGGGTGTCCCCCAATACTTTTGTCCATATAATGAATGTATATAATACACGTTTCATTATCATCAATCAGTCAGTTGCCCCCAAATCTTTTCCCTGCAGTCATGAGGATTCTTTGGTCAGAGACTCATTTTTCTTATTTTCTTATTAAAGGAATACTCCACCCAAAAACGATATCTTTTGAAACAGTCACTACCCAATGTAAAAGATGGTAGTGGTGACCAAAAAAAATAGCAGCTCTACATATTTTTTTACTCTTGTTAGATTTTGATAAGTTGCATGTAGATTCAGCTAATTAAGAATGTCCAATCAATCAAACTCTAAAATGTACTTAATATATTACTGAAACATTAATATATATTAAAGGTGTCAGTCAGTCAGCATAGTTCACAAACCAGTAATTTCATTTTAAGAAACCTTGTGAACTGCCATTCATTCATTTTATTGTGTTCACTTCATTGGTTCAGTTGAAATCTTAAACGATTTTAATTTTTTAATACCATGGTTACAGCAATTTTTAATCAATAACTTTAAAAACTTTTTTAAGCTCAAATAAGGGTGTTCAGTTTATTATTTGAGATAAAGACCCAGAATTTTCAAGATTCCTGGCTAGTGCCACGAATGCATGTTGGAGGATCTCCTCATGGGCTCGATCAAGGTGTGTGATAACCCGCCGGGGTAAGAAGGGGTGATGTCGCTGATGTTCTCTTCTCTTTCCCTCCCCACAGCCCAGGGAATCTGCTCAGTGAGGGCACTTAACCACCCCCCCCAACCCCCTTCAATGTGTGCATCTTAAGAAGCCTAGCTGCCTGGAAAAAGGCATCATCTCTACTAGGAGTGACCTGTCGGACAGAGCAACCGTGTGTGACCCTTATTTTGACAGCCTAGAGCTTGTAATTTGTCGTTTTGCCTGAGAGGCTATTTTCTTTATTACTTGAAGATGTGATTTTTTTTTTTTTTTTTTTTGGACTAAGCATTAAACTGGATGACCCAGTTGTTATCCCAACATTTCCTTAGTTGCTACGACCTGTCATTCCTACACCCGAACACACCCAAGTTATTGAGGGATCTGTTGCCGTCTGTGGTGTAGCCTTAATAGCTTTGTAACTTAATGGAGTTTTCACAGAGTTTCAGGAACTGGGAGCATAAATGAAATTGTGGCCTGCTGGTCTGTGTTTTCTGTTCAATAAAACTGCACATTTTCATTCATTTCATTTATTTTTTTAAATTAATATCATGGTGCCAGGCAGTGGCCATGTGGTGAATGTGGTTCGGTCATACAACTAAGAATTGAACTCTACTCCATACAGTTGGCATTACTTAGACTGTTTGTCCTCACACAGACAACTAAATGACACATGGAATAAATCATCAAGTAGTGCTGCATACTGTAGAAGTGTAGGGACACTCAAAACTCAACTTGAAAATACAGCTTTGTTGGAGCCGGTCAAAGAGGTTGCCATGATATTAATACATGTGACACTACTGCTACTTCCTGCCATTGGCATGAGAATGGGTTTCCTTTCTACCTGTTTTAAGCCTCTTTACAGGTACGAGTGGAATGGACGCTGGAGTCAGGAATATGTCAGGTAAACCATTTTGTTTTTTCTATTAATTAAAATGGAGTTATATGTTTTAATACATTATGTTGATATGTTGAAGGTTGGTCATGGATGCATTTCACTGTACTCTGTATACACAACAGCACTCCTCCTCCTGCTGCAGGCTGATTTCTTCTGAGACAACATTGGCTTTACAGTTTAAATCCAATTTAGGGCAGTACATTACAGGGAAGTTCATTTTTTTTAACCTGGGACTTCTCTAACAGTTTACCTGGACTTGTGTACACACCCCATTCATATGTTTATCTTTTGCGTGTATTCCTTCTCAAAAACATTTAATTGTACAGGTGTGCTTATTAATTTGCAGTGCATTGAATCTCCACATTACATTAAAAAAGCTCAAATGTATTCTTTGGTTATTTATTTATTTATTTCTTCTTTAGTGGCCCCTTTTCATACTTAATGAAAGTAACATCAAGCAGTAATTTTTACTGTTGATATTCAAAACATTAAAGAAGAGTGCAGCTAGTAGGTCTGTCTCATTCACAGTTCACCAATTAACATTCACTTATTTATTAACATATTTATCACATACTAATTAAGCATGAACTAGCCTGGGCTGCTGCCTAGGGCCCTATAGGATATATAGGCTCCAAAATTAAAGTGGATGATTTTTCAAAGAAATATTTTCCTGCCACCAGACTTCTTTAGAACATTAGATCAATCTATAGAAGAGGCCATTCAGCCCAGCAAAGCTCGTCAGTCCTATCCACTTAATTCTTCTAATACAACATCAAGTTGAGTTTTGAAAGTCCCTAAAGTCCCACCACACTACTTGGTAGCTTATTCCAAGTGTCTGTCGTTCTCAGTGTAAAGGAAAAACTCCCAAATGTTTGTACAAAATTTGCCCTTAACAGGTTTCCAACTGTGTCTCAGTGTTCTTGATGAACTCATTTTAGAATAACAGTCGCAATCCACTGTACTAATTCCCTTCATAATTTTAAACACTTCAATCATGTCACCTCTTAATCTTCTTTTGTTTAAACTGTATAGGCTCAGCTCTTTTAATCTTTCTTCATAATTCATCCCCTGTAGCCCTGGAATCAGCTTTGTCTCTCTTCTCTGGACCTTTTCTAGCGCTGCTTTGTCCTTTTTGTAGCATGGAGACCAAAACTGTACACAGTACTCCAGATGAGGCATCACCAGTGTGTTATAAAGATTGAGCAGAACCTCCTGTGACTTGTACTCCACACATCATGCTATATAACCTAATATTCTGTTTGCCTTCTTAATGGCTTCTGAACACTGTCGGGAAGTCGATAGCTTAGAGTCCACTATGACTCCTCGATTTTCAGACCTCCCATTGTGTATTCAAACTTAACATTTTCCTTCCTATGTATAATACTTTACATTTACTGACATTAAATTTCATCTGCCACAAATCTGTCCAAGACTGTATGCTGTCCAAGTCCCTCTGTAATGATTCAGTGGATTCCAAATTATCTTCTAAGCTACCTATCTTGGTATCATCTGCAAACTTAACCATCTTGTTACTTGTATTCCTATCCAAATCATGTATATATATATATATATATATATTAAAAAGAGCAGCGACCCTAGCACTGACCCCTGTGGAACACCATTCTTGACATCAGCCAATTCTGATAAGGGTCCTTGCACCATCACCCTCGTCCTCCTGTGTCTGAGCCAATACCGAACCCATCTACACTCTGAACTCCCACTTCTTTTAATTTTAAAAGTTTAACCCCAGTAGCATTACCCTTGAGATAACCCACTAGTCTCACACACGCCATCATCCTCGAGTTATGCTTGCCTCCAGTGTACTGCAGCTAGTGGCTATTGGGACAGCGTTTGTGGTAGCTGGCCAATCTGAGTATGGACAGTTGTGAATGTGTTCATTTGCGCTAAGAAGAAAGCAGTTAATCTTGTGATATTAGTGACATTTCTTTGAAAATGGCCAGTGAACAGCATGACAGTGGTAGTGAAGCTTACAAGGATGATGGTTTTAGTCAGAGTTATCTATGATGCCATTGCTACATTTGCCTGGTGTAACAACAGTGTTTGACAACTTTCAAAGGTGCTATTCACTGGATCTGTAGAGTGCAAATGCTCAAAGGAGCAAAAAAGGAGTTTCCTAAAGGGTAATACTTAGTGACCAAGTCTTAATTCACAAACTAAAGGCAGATATCAGAGAGAGAGAGCGAGCAAGAATCAGAAAGCCAGAATATCGAATAAAAAAAGCAAAACTGCCAGCAATCACCTCTGAACTACACTTAACAATGAAGCACGTGGGATGCTCTGTCCAGTATTCGTTTATGGCTTAGGGGGATGATCCCTAGCAGTCATAGAAGTGGTGGTCCTACCTCAAAGCATAGGGTCATAATTACATTTAAAAAGACGGTATGTAAATGTTCTTGAACATAAAATAACAAACAATAATACATTAAACATATCTACTAAATAATACCTGGACAGAGCAATTTTAACTAAAACTGCTGCAACAAATGAAAAGTACTGAAAATGAATATAAACATAAACCTGGAAATGGACACAGATTAAAAAACATAATGGCTACAGTATTTGGAAATGAGTCTTGAGTACTGTGAGATTTGGTATAGCCAGTCCTGTAATAAACGTTATGACTATTGCTGTCATGTCGCTGAGGACCCACTGATGACGGCTGAGACTCTGAGTGATGAGGAGGTGATGCTGTTAAATGTCTAGTTGGTACCACTTTCCAGTTTTCACTTTCTGAGACCTGAAACTCTTTATCTTATTTGTTGTGTTGTCTTCAGGGGTTTACTTGAGTATCGTTTATAATTCTTTACAGGATACAGAGTTTTGTTGTTTCATATATTAAGAAGAAATCCTTTCATCAATGAAACAATGAATGTGTTGTGTGGACTGTTACATCCAAGAGCATCGATAGCACTGTTCATAAAGAGCATCATCATAAGGCAAGTATAGAATTATTTCAGTCTTAATGATTAGAAAACATAATTACAAGCAAGTATAGTCTGGGTTTTGTAATTTTAAAAAAATATATCCTTAAAACACTCAATTAGCCCCTCTGCCTGTATCTTTTTGTGCCTTATTATATTGGCTACATGGTGGCACAGTGCCTAGTGCTCCAACACTGTCTCTGTTGAATGTACTCTTTCTCCTTGTGCTCATGTGGGCTCTTTTCAGGTACTGGGAATTTTCTTCTGTATCCCAAATATCTGTGGAGGTAACTTGTGATTGTAAAATGCCTTTGTGTCTGTGTGTGTGTTTGTGTGTGAGGGGTCCTTCCAACCGACTGCTACCCCAACAACATGAGCAACTGCTTTGTGCCTTATGCTGCCTAGCATTGTTATTTAGGAAAATGTTAAATCGTCCTTGAGTTACATAAAAATATATATGACTAGCTGTGCTGCCCATCCAAGACAGGCTGAAATCGAAGTTTCCAGTGCACCTCATATTAAAATATATTTTGCAATGCATGATGTAATAAAATACACTGCATGTTTGATTCCAACAGAGGGTGCATTACAAACATTAACACTGCTTTTACAAATCCCATACCAAATGGCATAGAAGGACGGATACACTGATACACAGCCACTTTATTAAGGTGGATGATCATTTTGGTACAATGTTAAAGAAATAATACTGTTGAAACTGTTTAACATACTGTAACAATTTCAAAATTCATCAGCACAGAACCATCCTTTCATTTTCAAACCTGCTTAATTCAGTTCAAGTGGCTATCATGACTACACTGGATATAAAACAGAAATTAAACCTGGATGGGACAGCAGCTCAGCATCCTTTCACACTTCACAATTCATGCATTTGGGGCCAGTTTAGAGTCAAGACAGTTGATCTAACTTCAGTGTCTTCAGGGTAAGAGAGCAAAAGCAGAGTACGTGGAAGAATATGCAAACTCCACATGGGTATGGACTGGGCCATGATTAGAACCCAAGTCCCTGCGAGCAGTGGTTCTAGGCACTGCCATCATCCCATCCTCTCAAAAATAAATAAATAAAACTTAAGAAATACTTCAGGACTGAGCGCTCATGACCCAGTTCTACTTCTTCTGCCTGTGTGGACGTGTTTTACGGATCACAAGATGCAGATATTTCTTGCTAATTCCAATTAAATACAAAATCCATCTTATACAGCCTTAGTAATCTTTTGCTAATTTTTTCAGCCCATTTATCTGTTAACTCCCCTCTACTGAGATAAGAATGACAGAGATGATGATGTTCTGAGCCAAGAGCAAAGACCATTTCCTCAGTGTTAGGCTAAATTTCCAAGCTTTTCTTCAAGATTTGACCTTTGGCAAAGTGGGCCAAATGTATGTTAATCAGCCTTGGTGGTAAACAGTGCGTAAAAGAAGCTCTTGTGGTGTTTGATCCTGAAGATTTATTACTGCCACCAGGTGGGAAGTAACTTCTGATTTATTTATCTAAATAAAACAAACCTTTACAAAACCATAATAACAGTGTAAACGTACTTAGTGTTATTTCTGTTCTGCTGCAAAATAGGATATCTCCTGCTGACGTGACTGGCACTATACGCTTTTGAAGTGAACCTAGGCAGTAGTTTCAGCTTTGTTTTTCTTCTTTTAATAACTTGTGACACTGTGTTACCACAGTTCATTAAATATCCTTTCCATCTGTCTGTTTTCAAACCCTTTTAATTCAGGTTTTGGGTCACGGAGGACCAGAACCCTTTCTGGCATTATGGGCCAGAAGACTGGAAGCCATCTTTGAAGGAGCAAATAGAAAACCTACAGAGCAGAAGTACAGCTGGTATTCTGACTCCTTCACTTTCTGCACACTTTATTATGTTGTTAGTTTAATTTTAAATGGAAACATTTGCCATTTTCTGTCTCCTTTTCTTTACCTTCCTGTTGTCTCTGTTGTTCCCTTATTTCTGTCATTCTTGTATTTTATAAGATTTCCACCCAGTATCTCCTGTTCCTTTTAAAAGCATTTCTTGTGGTGCTTGTGATTAGTAAGGACTTGCTACTCCGCATATCTCAAACCTAACTTTATATGTTCACAGTTGGTCACACTTTACATTTAAAAATTAACTTATAAATATTTCAACTAACTCCAGTAAATTTAGAAAGCATTCAGACCCTGTCCTTTTTTATCCATCAGTCTACACTCAACTCGTAACTGAAAAGTGAAATTATTTTTTTCAGAAAGGTCTTCAAATTTATCAAGAATCAAAAACTGAAATCTCTCATTTATAAAAGTATTCAGCTTAGTTGTGGCACTCCGAATTGTGATCAGATGTATCTTTAATTTGCATTGTGTGTCAAACTGAATCGATTGGCTATCGTTTTGAAAGGCACACACCTGCCTGTATAAGGTCTTACAATTCACACTGCATGTCAGGATAAAAAACAAGCTGTCAAGTCCAAGGAACTCTCTGTAGACCTCTGTGATAGAATTGTGGTGAGGACAAGGGTATAAACCGGGCTGTCTTAATGCATGGGCATGCTGGGCAGTTGCCCGGGGCCCCGTGCTAATCTATGTATGTTGTGACTTGCTGAGTGGTTGTGTAGGAAGGAGAAAGTTGGAAGAGTTTGCTACACTGAATGTTAGGAGAGTTAAAAAAAAATTAGAAGTAAGAAAATAATTTGTTGTGATTGTTATGAATAAGCTTTATATATCACATAAGTGGTGACCTTTCTAATATCTCATAATGTGCTGGTAATGTTTCATTATTGAATATGTTTCATGATCAATGTTAGTTGCTTTTCTTGATACATAATACATAAAAACTGATAATTTCCCACTAGCACAGTGTTTGAAAAAAATGCTGAAGACTCAGACATCTTCCATTGAAGAAGTTACATGGCCATTTGGCTTGAACACAAATGAAGAAAAGACCAAGGATTTCACTAGTGATGGATCACTTGTCTAATTTTACCTGAACAACATGCAGCTTGAAAAATCATGAGAATTTAAATATCTAGGCTCAATTGTGCAGCAGCAATAAAAGACAGCATCAATGGTAGGTATGCAGAGCAGAATGGGAGTAGCAGTGACAGGCTTTGGAGCGCTGGTGGAGTAAGTTGAGTATCACTGTCCCAGCAAAGATGTGTATCCTTCAGTCTCTAGTTATATTAGCATCACCCTATGGTGCAGAAGCTTAGACACTTGTACAGTGAGAAGTGAAGAACCTCAAAATGATCTATGTGAGATGTCTGTAACAGATCCTACTTGTTTCTCTATTAGATTGCATAAGAAATTTAGTGGTAAGATCACAAAGCTGCATTCTATCATCAAGACTTGAGAAAATACAGAAGTGAAGAGTGCACTGATTAATGTTTGTATGGCATAGTGAGGAAAATTGCTTCCCTTAAAGATGACTGTACTTGGAAGATCTCAACCAAAATAATGGGAAATCCAATCTAAGGCATGAATCTGACTGGGGGTGTACACTCCCTGAGAATATGTCCTTTAGAGATTGTAGCCATTTACTAATCTGAAATCTATCTATCTATCTATCTATCTATCTATCTATCTATCTATCTATCTATCTATCTATCTATCTATCTATCTATCTATCTATCTATCTATCTATCTATCTATCTATCTATCTATCTATCTATCTATCTATCTATCTATCTATCTATCTATCTATCTATTGTGAAGAAAGCAAACGACACAGCATAAAGTTTTGGGGTTTTGGCCCCGTATACTGTAACCAAAAAAGAGTAACGTCTCCACTGATACAAAATTATCAAGGTCAACATACGACATAGTATGAAGGGAATGGGGACAATTTATACAGGGGGACTGAATTAGAAGGTGGAATTCTGGGAAAACTGTGATGCAGGATGGGTTATTGACGTCATCAAAGTGGAACTGGAGGGTAGAAGGAAACCACGGAAGTATGGCGGCTTTTTGTTTTGTTCGGGCGTTGTTACGGCGGCGATTCCTCGTTCTGGCTAAGAAAACAAGAAAAGAAAGGTTAGTGCGTCGTCGTCGTCCCCCGGCACGACCTGTCGCGATGCGGCCCGGGTCCATAAACTACTCCCCATGCGCTCATGCATGACATGACCCCCCCTTCAGCCCAGACCCACTGGGTTGAGCGGCCCGAACCGAGAGGTCGTGAGCCCACGAGAGGCATCCGCGTTGGCCTGAAGGTTACCCCGTTGATAAGTGATGGTGAACTTGTATGGCTGCAGGTCCAAAAACCACCTTGTAACCCTAGGATTCGACTTCCTGTGAAGGGCCATCCACTGGAGGGCGGCATGGTCCGTCACCAGGGTGAACTCCCGACCCAGCAGGTAGTACCGCAGGTGAGTTACCGCCCACTTGATTGCCAGGGCTTCCCGTTCCACCGCCGCATACCTTGTCTCCTAGTCCAACAGTACATGACGGGGTGTTGGACACCGTCGATACTTTGGCTCAACACGGCACCGAGGCCAGTGTCCGAAGCATCGGTGTGGAGGAGAAAAGGAAGGGAAAAGTTAGGTGTTCTCAAAATAGGTGCCGATGTGAGGGCCAGTTTTAAGTCACTGAATGCTCGTTCCGCTGCTTCATTCCACACCACATGCAAAGGGGCCTTCTTCTTTGTCAAGGCTATCAAGGGTGCTGCCCTCTCCGAGAAGCAAGGTGCAAACCAGCGATAGTAACTTGCTAACCCTAAGAAAGCTTGCACCTGTTTCTTGAGTATCAGACGGGGCCATTCCAAGATGTCTTTTATTTTCAAGCACTGTGGTTTCACCATCCCCCCTCCTACCAGGTAGCCCAAATATTTGGCCTCGTTCAACCCAAAGAAACACTTCCGGGGGTTGATACGCAGACTGGCTTTCGCTAGCGTCAGGAGGACAGCATAAACCTGCAACACATGCTCCTCCCAGGTGCCGGAAAAGATGATGACGTCATCGAGGTAGGCGGCACAATAGGACTGGTGGGACCATAGCACTCTATTTACCAGACACTGGAAAGTTGCTGGCGTCCCGTGCAGCACAAATGGGAGAACCTTGTATTGCCAGTGTCCACTAGGGGTACTGAAGGCGGTTTTTTTCTTTAGCGGATGCCGTTAAGGGTATTTGCCAGTACCCTTTGGTCATGTCAAGTGTAGTCAAATACCGGGCCATTCCCAACCTCTCGAGGAGCTCGTCGACTCAGGGCATGGGATAGGCATCAAACCTGGAGACCTGATTAAGACGTCAAAAGTTGTTGCAAAATCTCCAAGAGTCGTCCGGTTTGGACACCAGGACATTGGGACTGGACCACGGGCTATGACTTTCCTCGATAATGTCCATGTCCAACATCCGCTGGACCTCCAATTCCACCTCAGCCCTTTTTGCCTCCAGGAGGCAGTAGGCTTTCCCGGATAACCACTCCCGGGTCTGTCACAATATCGTGCTGAATCAGCGAGGTCCGGCCTGGTGTTTCACTGACCACCTCCAGGACGGACAGGATTGGTCCTTCGAGCACCTGTCTCTGGTGGGATGTCAAATTGTGGCTGAGGTTAAGCGATACTTTTCTGTAGAAAAGGGAGAGGGTGGGTTCGGGAAGAGGTTGCTCCTCCCTGGCCTTCCACGGCTTTAATAAGTTCACGTGATACATCCTCTTGGTTGGTCGACGGTTTGGCTGGCTTACCAAATAGTCGACGAGCCCCTTTCTTTCTTTAACCTCGTACGGGCCCTGCCAATGGGCAAGCAGATTTGAGTGGGAGGTTGGCACGAGCACCAGTACGTGATGCCCCGGCTGAAATTCACACAGGGAGGAGTGCCTGTTATAATTCCGGGCCTGCGCTGCTTGAGCCCGAGACACGTGATCTTTTAGTATAGGCCGGATTTTTTCTAATCGATCGCGTAATTGCGTTATATACTCCAGCAGGTTTGTGGAAGGAAGTGCCTCCCCTTCCCAACCTTCCTTTAGTAAGACCACAATACCCCGGGGCTGACGCCCATAGAGAAATTCAAACAGGACAAATTCCCGGGGAGGCTTGTGGCACCTCCCGATAAGCAAAAAGTAATAAAGGCAGTAGTTGGTCCCAGTTCCTTCTGTCCGTGCTGACTACCTTACGGAGCATCTGTTTAAGGGTCTGGTTAAACCTTTCGACCAGCCCATCCGTCTGTGGGTGATAAACAGACGTTTTGAGATGCTTAATATGGAGTAACTTGGCCACCTCCCTGAACGTATCCGAAGTAAAGGGTGTACCTTAGTCCGTGAGGACTTCCTTAGGTATGCCCACTCTGGAAAATAACCCTACCAATTCCCGTGCAATATTTTTTATATTAGCAGCTCGCAGGGGAACTGCTTCTGGATACCGTGTTGCATAATCCACCATGACCAATATATATTTATGGCCTCGGGCCAAAGGCTGTAGGGGTCCTACGAGATCGACTCCGATCCGCCCAAAGCGAACGTCAATAAGGGGAATCAGGACTAGAGGAGCTTGGCCCCTCCGGGGAATCTGGCGTAACTGACAGACTGGGCAAGACTGACAGAAACGGCGGACCTCCTCGTTGATCCCGGGCCAATAAAACTGGAATTTAATCCTCTCTAGCATCTTTTCGGCCCCGAGGTGGGTGCCTAAGAGGTGGGCATGTGCTAGGTCACAGACCTCCCGCCGGTAGGTTCACGGCACTAACAGCAACTTTCGGAACTTCTCCTTCATGTTCCGCAACTTGGTACAATTCATTTTCTAGGACAAAGTAGGGTCCAGTGGTGTTGGAATGTAGCGATGCTAGGTCATCTACGGATACAACAGCATTTCGGGCAAACTTCAGGGAATCGTCGTTCCACTGCTATCTTTTAAATGATGCCGGCGTAGAGCGACATTGAAAGTCTAGGCCAGCTAATACATCAGGGTCCAGGCCCGGAGCGGCGCCCCCCACCTAACTGTACTTCCGGATTGGGGTCCATCTACGAAGGGTGTCCCCCCGGGCCGCCCACATCATCAATAGTTGCCGATGAGCACGGTGTGGGAGCAGTTTGGAGGGTCCCCTGGCCATCCATAAGCAGACCCAGCTTGTGTACAGGAGTGGTGACAGTTCTACCGCATTTAATTTTGGACCAGTCTTGTCCCAATATAACCGGATAGGGGGGCTCGGGCAACACCGCAACCAGAAGCTGTTTCAGAGTCCCCTTCCATGTTATAAAACACCTTGCAGACCTGTATGACCTGGTCTCTCCATGCATGCATGTTACGCTCATCCACTCCGAGCCATTGTCGCGGTAAAACATAACGGTGAGCAACAATGGCGATATTGCTCCCGGAATCAAACAAAGCCACCACCGAGTGCCCATTCACCAACACCACCCCCGTATTCGTGACCGCCAGAGGGTTCGACAGCGCACAGTACCTCTCTCCTCTCGCGTAGCTGCAGTCCATAGGCTTTGCGTTGAGGGGACAGGTGGAAAGGATGTGTCCCACCTCGCCACACTTGAAACAGTGTGGCGGGGTGAGCACCTGGTCTCTTGACTTCGCTGGTGGGTCCGTAGTGACAACAAGACAACGGGAGGGGATCCGGGGTGGAAACCCGTCCCTGTCGGGCCGTACAAGCAGGCTTCTCAGACCCCCCGATTTGGTTCACCACCAGTTGTCGCTCCAAGACCTCCAGGATCCCGTTCATATCCCAGAAGGGGTGTCTCAGGACCTGCTGGGCGAGGTAGTCCGGCATGGCGTAGATTAACGCCTCACAGGCTACCTGCTCAACCACCTGGCGGGCTTGATTGACATCTGGCCGTAGCCAGCGCCCGAGTTTGCCCCAGAACTCGAACGCCTGGGACCTAGCTGGGAGCTCCAGGTTGAACCACCAGTGCCGCCATACCCTCGCCTGCTGGCCGGAGGTGATGCCGTAGCGCTTGTATAATTCAGCTCTCAGGAGGTCGTATTGGGCAGCTTCCTCCTCAGGGAGGTTGTGATAGGCCTGCTGCGCCAGACCCTTCAGGTAGGGAGCCAAGATGGACACCCAGTCCGCTCGTGGCCACTGACTCCTCATCGCCGTCCTCTCGAAGATGGTCAGGTAAGCTTCCAGATCGTCGGCTTCTGTAAGGGGAACAATCTGGGGAGGTGGAGGACATGAGAGTTCTGGCCTCGCAGCTTCTGCGGCCGCCAGCCGTCTTTGTTTGTGCGAGCTCCACCTGAGTGGTGGCCTGGTCCACCTTGACCGCCTGGAGCTCATTCGCCAGAGTATTCAACACAGCATTCAAGTCCTGCCCTTCAGACATCTTTGGGCGTTATCCTGCCGACTATGCCAATCTGTGAAGAAAGCAAACGACACAGCATAAAGTTTTGGGGTTTTAGCCCCGTATACCAAAAAAGACTAACGTCTCCACTTATACAAAATTGTCAAGGTCAACATAGGATATAGTATGAAGGGAATGGGGACAATTTATACAGAAATTAGACGGTGGAATGCTGGGAAAACTGTGATGCAGGATGGGTGATTGACGTCATAATATCGGAACTGGAAGGTAGAAGGGAACCCAGAAGTATGGCGGCTTTTTGTTTTGTCCGGGCGTTGTTACAGCGGCGATTCCTCGTTCTGGCTGAGAAAACAAGAAAAAAAAGGTTAGTGCGCCATCGTTGTCCCTCGGCACGAACTGTCGCGATGCGGCCCGGGTCCTTAAACTGCTCCCCATGCGCTCGTGCGTGAATCTATCTATCTATCTATCTATCTATCTATCTATCTATCTATCTATCTATCTATCTATCTATCTATCTATCTATCTATCTATCTATCTATCTATGTATGGTATAGTATGCTATATATATATACAGTATATATATATATATATATATATATATATATATATATATATATATGCTGCACCTTTTCCTAGTAATACATTAGTAATTCTATGATGGCTTAACTTCTTTTAATATCGGCTGACACTCTTAATAAAGCATTGAAGGAAGTTCTGGCAAAGTACAATGCAGATATGGGGGTCACGGCAACTGTCCTTTTTGAGAGTGCAGGAGACATTTTTCTAGACACGGGTAGAAACAATGTTGTCCATTCATCTGTGGGTGAGCTTCAGTTTTCAGTGCACATGCCACAGCTTTATTCTTTTTTCACAGTCTTTGGTTCCAAAATAAGAACATGCAATTTCCAAACATGGGGCCCAATCTTTTGCTGGTACAGTTCAATTTTAAATAGCACCCAGTAACTGTGGACCATAAACTGACCATCAAACCAAGGGGTACACCTACTCTCTGTTAATTGCCTGCTTGAGTGGCCTCCATTTTTCATTTCTTATCTTTGTTTCACCTTCTTCCTGTCAGTTTACTTACTTGGCTTAAATGTGTTCTCCTTGTCAGCTGGCTTGCATGACTTTAAATGCTTCAGCTGTGTCTGTTCATGTACGATGCAGATATGGGGGTCCCAGTAACTGTCCATTTCGAGAGTTTGGGAGGCATTTTTCTAAGCACCGGTAGAGGTGATGTTGTCCATTCATGACCTCAGTAATCCATTTTAAGGAAAATATTGTAAAGTGGAATAAAACTTAATGGCACACTTCAAACCTTTGGCGAAAAGGCATCAAAGAAAATAAACAGTTACAAGAAATTGGCTGAAAAAACTGAAGATTAGCTCTTAACATTAAAACATTAACTCATTTGCTGTGCTTTAAGTGCTGAGGCTACACCAAATGGTGTCTAAATTGATCTGTTTTCAATAATGGCTCATCTTATCCATATACTGTATGCTGATAATGCATCCCTGCTGATCTACCTGAAAAAAAACACATATAGTTTTGAGTGAATTTGAAAATAAATAATTTTAAGCATTCTTGTTTGCCTATATTTTTGCTTAAAATATTATCATGCGTTCTCAACTAAAAAAAAAATAAAAAGTTTCCAGAGTCGTGCTGCTTCTTGGCATAACAGTAAAAAGCAAAACAACACTTTTCAGTTAGCTGTGCACATGACATAGAAACTAAATTTTATATATACCTAGTAAAATGAAAGCTGTACTTTCATATTTCACAGAATAGGTGCAGCAGGAGCGGCTGATTCTAGAATTTTTGGAGTGCATTGTGAGTAGAGGAGCACAGATCCAGCACTTTAAGAAGCCATTTGGATGTGTCTCTCTCTGCTGCTAAAGTCCTTTGTCCTGGATGTGTGGCCGCCAGTGAGCCTTAAATTTGGGCTCTCGCATTGTGTCGACTCTCAGAGCTGGGGAAACAAAAGTGTGCCAGATGAGTTGCCTTTGACTCCATATGAGCAGTGTGAAGGTGGAGCTGGTGGCATTTATCTACAGTATGTGCAAATGGACGAAGCAGGCAGGGGAGCATAGAGCAGCAGAAGACCTGAGGGAATGGCTGATGAAGTGGGAAGCCAACGGTCCTTTGAAGGGCCGGTTACCGTGAGTATTGCACAGAGGGCTAAGTCCATTCCACTGTCTCTCACACCCCCAGATTGTTACAGAATGTATTTCAGAAATGTGAGGAAATCGGTGCACTTCTAGAATATGGTGGAGAACATGCAGACTCTACACACACCACGACTAATCTAGGATTTCAACCCACATTTGGAGATCTGAGGTAGCAACAATTGCTCAGATACTCACCACATGAAGAGTAACCTCAATCTAACCCTTTGATACCTACAAGAATACAGCACTTTATTTCAAAACCTTTTTTATTTAAAAGTATGTCTTGGGTGTAAGCCATTTTGACAGTTGGCGCTGTACAAGAATTTACCCCATGATGGTGAATTGGAAAGCAAAGAATGGCAACAAATGAATAGTGATGATGACACTTTAATACTTTTTAATGTAAATGACCAAGCTCAAAATGCTAACATAACAAAAACAAATAGCAGGGGAAAATATATATTTCTTAAATTATATCTTTACCTCTATAATTATTCAAAAGTATTTTTTTTATTTTCAGAATAACTTGGATAGAAACCAACCAAAGCCAAGAACTGTGCTACATAATCAGATAAGCTGAACTTAACCGAGTGCGGAGTCAGAAGGTCACAAGAGATTTCGATAAACACTGCGTTCTTTCATTAGCTCTCACAGGACAGCACAGGGTTTTCTTTCTGATGGAAACATACATAATATTAACAGACCTCCTGAATGCAATGCACATGGCTCGATCATCAAAATAAAAAAAAAACAGTCATTAAATAAGCAATTTTCATATTGGAATGCCTTTTTGATTTTAAACTAGCAAGTCGTCAAACAAAAAGTTGCTCCTTTGCTTGGCATACGCATTTCAAATGGATCACCATTCATGTACCAAGCCTGCTGATTCAATTACATGGTCCTGAACAGACAGAGGCTTTTCCAGCAGTACTGAGAATAAAACCAGAAGCAAATTCTCATGGGATGTTAATCCATCACAAAGAACACCCCTCCTCTCACACATTAGACCAACTTCAATATACCAAATGGAATACATTTTGTTCTGAATTTGTTTTTCTTGTCCTGTGGTTTGGGTGCACCCATCCTAATGCTAAAGTTCACCATGATTTAAACTTTTTCCAGTAATCACTACTGACATTTAGCCAGGCTGCTCACACATGACCAGTAAGACCACAGGCAGCTCCTTCAGGGTTACATTCCACAGTCTTCCATGATTAATACCTATCACTTTTGTGTTCTAGCTTCCAAACATCTGTGCTACCTTTTATGATCCCATCTTTCTCATGATCTGCCAGTTTGATTGATTAGCAGCTCCCCTGTTGTCACCTTGAAAGGGGCGCACAGACCACAGAGGAGAGGGAATGCCACATCCAGGCTATCCTGTACTAAATAAAAACACAAGTTATGTTGATGCAGACTATGTGGTTTAAAGCCCACCAGGTTTCATATAGTGTAACGTTTATTTATAGTTTTTTTTTGTTTAAGTCTATGTTTGTTGTCCAGCATTTGCCTTCCAAAGGTTGCAGTACGTTCCCTGGTGGAAGTCGAGTGTTGATTTTTCCCCTCTTCTGGTTGCTCCTCATACTGGTTTCTCTTGGGTCATATAACCAGAAGAGGTGGTCCTAAACTGCTCTTTTTTTGTACCTTCTTGGGTGTGTCTTCTCCTTAGACATTTTTTTTGACCCTTCTGCAGTAACTTTCAGTCTGTACTTGGAAATAAATGACTGAAACACTTTTTCCTTAATGTACCTCTGCTAGGATAAAGTTCAGCTCCCTAACCATCAATGGATAAATGGATGGATGAGTGAATGACTCGCGTGTGCCCTGTAAGGGACTGGCACTTTGTTCAAAGTAAGTTCCCGTCTAGCACCTGATAGGCTTCTGTTTCCCATGCCCTGACATTGCATAAGCAGACTCACTTAATGGAAGTGTGTGTGAGTGGTGCTGTAGGGTGGACTGATAATGCTGCGCGGATAAGCCCGTTGTCAAGTGGGTCCAGTAACTGAATGGACAGATAGATAATAAAAATATTTTAACTATATCATAACACTCGATGACTTGAAGACACAATTAAGTTTGGTCCGAATTTTTCCCTGTCTAAGCAACACAAGAATAGCTATATTTATTTAATTTTTGCTTTATTTTTCTTTCTGTGGATCGCGTTTCTCGGTAAGCCATTTTTTTTTTTTACTCTTTGGGCTTTCATTGTTTATGCAACCTCTTCTTATTTTATTATTATGTCAGCTTGCAGTTTGTTTTTTTTTAATATTAAAAGATAAGACTTACCTCATGTTACGACTGCAGTTTCCATCCATGTGCGTCTTTTAGTCTAGGAGAATAAAAAGTTACTTTTCATATACGGTACATCATAAGCATATTGCAATGAGCCTTAGCTATTTCCTTTCTAGTTAATCTTGCTTATTGCCAAATGCTTGGGCCAAATTGCATTGTGCCAGATTTTCCAGTGCAAACACGACATTATATATTCATTAATTTGATATTCAGTTGGCTTTCAGCATGCTGAGTATGAGACCTGTATTTGCCCTTTTCTTTCTTTATCTTTATAAAGAGTTGTTTTTGACCTGCCTCACTTTTCCCATTATGGCGTTTCCATTATTTGTTCAGTATTTTAGATAATTCCTCCATTAGTTTGGATTCTGACTTCTTTTCTTTCTATGCACCTCTCCTCGTTTAGAACTCAAGAAGATGTTGTGACAGAATGATACAAGCAAAAGAATCACTTAAGCAAGCTGGGAAATGTACATTTTCTGGATAATGGAAAAAACAAAGGATTTTTTAAAAACTATTACCTTGCACACACCATTTTATAGTGCCATCGCTTGATCACAACAGACTCTTGAATCTGTACCAGTAATGTTAAAAGGCACCTATACGCTTTATTCTTGACTAATTTGGTGTAAATAAAATGATGCCTTCATGGTTCTGTAATGTACACTTCCATCAATGTATTTGAGTGGAAATATATGTAACTTACTATGAGGAAGTATGTGAGGATTGTCCAGGATATGGATGAGGGAGTGAGGACTCGGGTTAAAAGAAGTGTTGGGGTAACAGCCAAGACCCCAGTAAGAGGAGGTCTGCACCAGGGATCTTCATTAAGTCCTTACCTCTTTGATCTGGTTATGGATGTGTTGAGTCATGGGGTAAAAGACCAGGTGCAGGCTTTTTGCTGATGACATTGTGTTGTGTAGCACCAGAAAAGAGGAACTGGAGAGGAAGTTGAAACAATAGAAAAGGGCTTTGAAAGATAAAGGGTTGATAAATAGTAAAAAGACAGAATACGTGAGGTTTAATGATGATCGGGATTCAGATGTGAGCCTGCAGGGACAACCATTGAAAAGAGTGGATAAATGTATATATCTAAGGATTAGTGGTAGGCCGACATGGAAAATTAGATGCACAGAAAACTCAGAGAACCATTTGGATGGAACAATTGGAAGAAGCTATCAGGAGTATTGTGTGGTGAAAGAAATAAGGCGAAGGATAAAGTGGAGGTTTTTAATGACGGAGGTGAGACCAGCAATGTTGTGTGGAGCTGAGACTTGGGCAGGAAATGGAGTGCAGGAGTAGAAGTTAGATGTGACAGAAATGAAAACGTTGAGATGGATGTGTACAGTTACATAAAAGAAAAGAATAAGACAATCAGAGGTACAACAAAAGTGGGAGAGATATCTAAGAAAGTGAAGGAAAGTAAGTTGAAGTGACAGGGACATGTGATGAGAAAAGACAATGAATATGTGAGCAAAAGAGTGATGGGAATGGAAGTACAGGGGAAGAGAAAGTAAGGGAGGCCAAAGTGGAGGTGGAAGATCGGATAGAAAAGGGCTTGACTTGTGAGGAGATGCAGGGCTGAAATGTTTGGAGAAAGTTGATCAAGTACATTGACCCTATAGAGAAGTGGCAAAAGATGAAGAAGAATAAGAAGAAGAATTGTGAAAGTTACAATCAAGGAAAGGTAGTTATTTAAGGAAAAGAAGTCAGACATTTCCAGGTAGGTGCAATTATACTTACAACTTAAGGTGCTTGAGAGTGTTGATGGGTTGCATGTTGATTAGAGTGTGCAAGTCAGCATTTCACGGTTCTCTGTACATCTGTCAATAATGGCCTTATAAATGTAAACCTGTTAACCTACAGATCGCTGTAAACAGTGGCAGTCTTCATTGGTGTGACTTGTCGCCCCCTTCTTCTTCTAGTGCTTGATCATCTAATGATGTCAGTGATCAATCTGGTCTACTAAGCTCAAATTGTGGGTCTTTTGAACAATCCACTGGATGTTCATCCCAGCCACTGGTGAAAGTTTCACAAGTATATGTATTCTCCTTCCTGTTTCTCTATCCTGTTCCACTTTCTTCTGTATTATCAGCTATAGAGGGCAATGCTTGGAGCTTCGCATTCTATATTACTTATCTTACTTTATGTAATGCGTCTCACCATTTCTGTTTTTTTTGTGTTCTTTGCATAACTTCTACATTAGTGATATGATAAACATATGAAATCCTCTGCTAACACAATAGTTCAAAGGCCGCCACGTTCTTGTTGTTAGCATTTGGTAAGACATGGCACTGACGCAGATGATGATTCTTAAAGATTTAATTTCAAGACACATAAATCCCTTTTTTAACTTGATAAAGGTTTGTCTATGTAACTTAAAACCTCTTGAACACGGTCCCACCTTTCATTTATAATAAATCCTAAGCAGGTTATCGTTGTCATTTGCCCCACTTGTTTTCCAGCTATAAATGTTTGTACCTCCGCATCTTTTCTTTTACTGATTACCTTTATCATTAACATCTTTGTTATCTTGTAAAATTTTATTTCATTCCATATCATATTTTTCGTAGTGGTTATAAGCTTCCTGGAGGTGGGGCTCGATGGCGAGCGCTTGGTGGCCGGGCCTGCACCCATGGGGCTCGGCCGGGCACAGCCCGAAGAGGCAACGTGGGTCCCCCTTCCCATGGGCTCACCACCTATGGGAGGGGCCAAGGAGGTCGGGTGCAGTGTGAGTTGGGTGGTGGCCGAAGGCGGGGACCTTGGCGGTCCGATCCTCGGCTACAGAAGCTGGCTCTTGGGACGTGGAATGTCACCTCTCTGAAGGGGAAGGAGCCTGAGCTAGTGCGCGAAGTTGAGAGGTTCCGGCTAGATATAGTCGGACTCACCTCGATACACAGCTTGGACTCTGGAACCAATCTCCTTGAGAGGGGCTGGACTCTGTACCACTCTGGAGTTGCCCCCGGTGAGAGGCGCCGAGCGAGTGTGGGTATACTTATTGCCCCCCGACTTGGAGCCTGTACATTGGGGTTTACCCCGGTGGACGAGAGGGTAGCCTCCCTTCGCCTTCGGGTGGGGGGACGGGTCCTAACTGTTGTTTGTGCGTATGCACCGAACAGCAGTTCGGAGTACCCACCCTTTTTGGAGTCCCTGGAGGGGGTGCTAGAGGGCATACCTTCTGGGGACTCCCTCGTTCTGCTGGGAGACTTCAATGCTCACGTGGGCAATGACAGTGAGACCTTGGAAGGGCGTGATTGGGAGGAATGGCCCCCCCGATCTGAACCCGAGTGGTGTTTTGTTATTGGACTTCTGTGCTCGTCACGGATTGTCCATAACGAACACCATGTTCAAGCATAGGGGTGTTCATATGTGCACTTGGCACCAGGACACCCTAGGCCTCATTTCGATGATCGACTTTGTGGTCGTGTCGTCGGACTTGCGGCCACATGTCTTGGACACTCGGGTGAAGAGAGGGGCGGAGCTGTCAACTGATCACCACCTGGTGGTGAGTTGGCTTCGATGGTGGGGGAGGATGCCGGTCAGGCGTGGTAGGCCCAAACGTGTTGTGAGGGTCTGCTGGGAACGTCTGGCAGAGCCCCCTGTCAGAAGTAGCTTCAACTCCCACCTCCGGCAGAACTTCGACCACGTCCCGAGGGAGGTGGGGGACATTGAGTCCGAATGGGCCATGTTCCGTGCCTCTATTGTTGAGGCAGCTGACCGGAGCTGTGGCCGTAAGGTGGTCGGTGCCTGTCGTGGCGGCAATCCCCAAACCCGTTGGTGGACACTGGCGGTGAAGGATGCCGTCAAGCTGAAGAAGGAGTCCTACCGGTCCCTTTTGTCCTGTGGGACCCTGGAGGCAGCTGATAGGTACCGGCAGGCCAAGCGGAATGCGGCTTTGGTGGTTGCTGAGGCAAAAACTCGGGCGTGGGAGGAGTTCGGGGAGGCCATGGAGAACGACTTTCGGACAGCTTCGAAGAGATTCTGGTCCACCATCCGGCGTCTCAGGAAGGGGAAGCAGTGCATTGTCAACACTGTATATGGTGGGGATGGTGCGCTGCTGACCTCGACTCGGGACGTTGTGGGTCGGTGGGAGGAGTACTTCGAAGACCTACTCAATCCCATTAACATGCCTTCCAATGAGGAAGCAGAGCCTGTGGACTCAGAGGTGGGCTCCCCCATCTCTGGGACTGAGGTCACAGAGGTAGTCAAAAAACTCCTTGGTGGCAGGGCCCCGGGGGTGGATGAGATACGCCCGGAGTTCCTCAAGGCTCTGGATGTTGTAGGACTGTCTTGGTTGACACGCCTCTGCAACATCGCATGGATATCAGGGACAGTGCCTCTGGATTGGCCGACCGGGGTGTTGGTCCCCCTCTTTAAGAAAGGGGGTCGGAGGGTGTGTTCCAACTACAGAGGGATCACACTCCTCAGCCTCCCTGGAAAAGTCTATTCAGGGGTCCTGGAGAGGAGGGTCCGTCAGATAGTCGAGCCTCGGATTCAGGAGGAACAGTGTGGTTTTCGTCCTGGTCGCGGAACAGTGGACCAGCTCTATACCCTTAGCAGGGTCCTGAAGGGTGCATGGGAGTTTGCCCAACCAGTCTACATGTGTTTTGTGGACTTGGAAAAGGCATTTGACCGTGTCCCTCGGGGAATCCTGTGGGGGGTACTCCAAGAGTATGGGGTACCGGCCCCCCTGATAAGGGCTGTTCGGTCCCTGTACAACCGGTGTCAGAGCTTGGTCTGCATTGCCGGCAGTACGTCGAACCCGTTTCCAGTGAGAGTTGGACTCCGCCAGGGCTGCCATTTGTCACCGATTCTGTTCATAACTTTTATGGACAGAATTTCTAGGCGCAGCCAGGGCGTTAAGGGGGTCCGGTTTGGTGGGCTCAGGAATGGGTCACTGCGTTTTGCAGATGATGTTGTCCTGTTTGCTTCATCAGGCCGTGATCTTCAGCTCTCTCTGGATCGGTTCGCAGCCGAGTGTGAAGCGGCTGGGATGAGAATCAGCACCTCCAAATCCGAGACCATGGTCCTCAGCCGGAAAAGGGTGGAGTGCCCTCTCAGGGTTGGTAGCGAGATCCTGCCCCAAGTGGAGGAGTTCAAGTATCTCGGGGTCTTGTTCACGAGTGAGGGAAGAATGGAGCGTGAGATCGACAGGCAGATCGGTGCGGCATCCGCAGTAATGCGGGCGCTGCATCGGTCTGTCGTGGTGAAAAAGGAGCTGAGCCGCAAGGCGAAACTCTCAATTTACCAGTCGATCTATGTACCTACCCTCACCTATGGTCATGAACTATGGGTAGTGACCGAAAGAATGAGATTGCGAATACAAGCGGCTGAAATTAGTTTCCTCCGCAGGGTGTCTGGGCTCTTCCTTAAAGATAGGGTGAGAAGCTCAGTCATCCGGGAGGGGCTCAGAGTAGAGCCGCTGCTCCTCCGCATCGAGAGGAGTCAGATGAGGTGGCTCGGGCATCTGATCAGGATGCCTCCTGGACGCCTCCCTGGTGAGGTGTTCCGGGCACGTCCAACCGGGAGGAGGCCCCGGGGAAGACCAGGACACGCTGGAGGGACTATGTCTCTCGACTGGCCTGGGAACGCCTTGGGATTCTCCCGGAAGAGCTAGAAGAAGTGGCCGGGGAGAGGGAAGTCTGGGCATCTCTGCTCAAGCTGCTGCCCCCGCGACCCGACCTCGGATAAGCGGGAGACAATGGATGGATGGATGGTTATAAGCTTGATTAACCTCTGAAATCCATCTGAACTATCCACCTGTTACTCTGTGTAATTGGCATAGCAAAGAATATTAACCCCCTTAGTGTAACATTTACCTCCAGGAAAAATGAGCCAAAAACGTTGAAGATGTTTCAGCAAGAACAAATCTTTCGGGCGGAGTGGTGGCTCTGAGGATAAGGATCTGTGGTGATATCCAGAAGGTTGCCGGTTTGAATCCCCGTCACTGCCAAAAAGAGATCGTACTCTGCTGGGCCCTTGAGCAAGACCCTTAACCTGTAATTGCTCCAGGGGCGCTGTACAATGGCTGACCCTGCGCTCTGACCCCAAGGGGTATGCGAAAACTAATAAATTCAAAATACGAGAAATGGTATAAGGTGAAATAAAGAACAAAAAAAAAATATTATTACAGTAACAGAAACATGCATGTACCAAAATGTTGTCATAAATACAGTAGAAAAGGTATGTCTAGTGTGCACTGCTGTACTGATGCAACTGATGCAGATTAAGTACACGTCCTTTGTGTGAAAGCGTATTTCTTTGAGCACTTTCTTTATAACACGAGGGGGTGGCATGTCATGTGCGATCTGCACGATTGTGTTACTGCAGGCCCCCACAGTGCAAGGCTTAGTGACTTCCACATTTCCCTGACACAAACTTTTTTTCAGTTGCTGCATTGTGAACAGTACTTATGGGGCTAACGTTTTAGTTGTCCTTGCAGTTGGTCGTAATCATTTTGCTTTTTTGTCATGCAGCTACTATCGCACCACGGTGAAGCTTCACACGATCAAATTCACCAGGCGTATTACAGTGGTTCGGCCTTGTGGTGCTGTATTCATCAGTTTCACTCTCTGTGTCAACCTTTGATGACCAATTCACAATGTCGTCATTACCATTTGATTGGAGCAATGGTTCATATTCAATTTATTTTGAAATTGCCTTTACAGTTTTTCATTTGCCATTACCATGTTTCCCCAAAAATAAGACAGGGTCTTATATTAATTTTTGCTCCAAAAGATGCAGTAGGGCTTATTTTCAGGGGATATCTTATATTTATTATACAACAACATACATTTATCCAAATACAGTCATGTCATCTTCTTCTGGAATATCATCATAACTCTCCACATTCAAACCCTGAATTCCCGCCTGAATTTCTTGCTACTCCAGCCGCTTTTAGGATCCTTCAGGGTCGATGTGCACGCTTCGATGTTTGATGAATGGTTCGATGTGGTGAAACAAAATGGCGACATACAAATGTATTCATGTTGTTTTTATATTCAAGCGTCGCATATTCCCCAAAGTAATGACACGATACATTTTAAAAGTCTCACATACCATCTTCTGTGCCATCTCTCTTTTTTTTTTTTGCACCTTCACAATACCATCAGAACGTATGGTGGCGTATTTGAGCCACAGAGAAAAAAAATAAGGACATAATGAAAATGTCTATTTTGTGATTAAAGTGGAAATTTCAGCTTTAACCTCGAAATGTCCACTTTAACCTCGTAGTTTACTTTATCATTAAAGCAGACCATCGTAAACATCTTAAAACTGATCCAGTTGTTAAATCGCTACGCGCTTCTGGGGCTTCCTCCTGACTTGACAGCAGCAGCAAGCAGCATCCCAACACAGAACACATTAAATTTATAATGTTCCAGCTCTCTGCACATTTAGAATTCTTAGATTTATACTTGATATCACTTTAACGATGAAATGCATTAAAAATATGTATGTTACATTTTACAGATTAATCATTAACTTTGTTTAAATAATGAATACTGATAATAGTTACACATACTGTATGGGGTGCCTTGGTGGCAGAGTGGTAGCGCTGCTGTCTCGCAGGGATTCACGTCCCTTGTAATCCCTGCCTGGAGTTTGCATGTTTTTCTGGTGGGTTTCCATAGTGTGCTCAGTTTTCCATCCAAAGACATGAAGGTTTGGGGATCTGGTGAAGCTACAATGACACCAGTGTATGTGTGTGCTTGTATTCACCTTGCGATGAGCTGATGCCCCATCCAGGAATTGTGTTTCTGTCTTGTGCCGATGCTGCTGGAATTGGTGCATCCCCGAATTGATGGATGTAATCATTAAACATCCTTTTCAGAGATATTGTGGCAAGGTGTCCTCGGAATTTAATGGATGTTTCGGCCGCACGTGCCGCATCGCGTGAAGTATAAACCTGGCCTTAGGCGCCTTACTTTTCAGCTGACGATCTTGACTAGGGCTTATTTTTGGGATAGGGCTTATATTACAGAGCAGCCTGAAAGTCATGCTAGGGCTTATTTTCGGAGTAGGTCTTATTTTGGGGAAACACAAGTGTATAGTAAAGTGTAAAGCGTAAAGTATAATATTACTTTAGGCTCTGCCCACATATCGATGAATTAGAGTTATCATAAAGTGGTAGAAAGTAAAGAAATATTTGTTTTTCGGTCAGTACAATGTTAATTCATGCACTAGATGGCAGCAGAATAATGTCCCATGAATTATTCAGACTTAAACGCTATAAAACATATCATTACATGTCACTCCAAGTGAGACTCGGGTTTAACCTTAATTCTATAGAATTCCGAGCCGAAGTCGCACTTGTGGGTTAATGCCAAGGAGGTTCATGCATTTTCAATTAATTATTACTGAATCATGTTGCCCATCTAATGCTTCCTTGAAACACCACTGCCCAAGGGATTCGAAAATAAAACACCAATAAACTGCACTTACGGTTTGAATGAGAACTTGAAAGCAGTCGAGAGGGTAAGCAATAAACAGACAGGAGAATAGAAAGAATATTCTATTCATCGGTCAAATGGTTTGTTAAATAGGAGTCAGTCAATCAAAGTCAGAGGTGAATTTGCAAAGGATGTGGGTGGATTTGATACTCCGTGGCAGAAGGGTTGGGAAGTTTATCCAATAAACGTTAGAAACTTAAAAGTATTCTGGGCTCTGTGGCCTTCATATCCAAAAGGGGCCAAAGCTCAAATATTCTAGAAATGGGAGAGAGAAGAAGCCCTGAAAATCTTATAATTTATTTAACATAAACTACAAAGTAACTCAAATGAACAAAGCCGAAATCAAAAACCAAAAGTGACATCCAAAGGACAGAGCAAAACATTTTGAAGATCAAAGAGAACAAAACAAAAAGATCAAAAGACAAAAGCAAAGGGGAATCAAAAAGGAGCTGAATGAAATAAACTAGAGCTAATGCCTAACGCTGGGGCAGACAGCAGGGATATATAGAGCTCTATTTAGGTTACGCACAGAGGGCACTAACTGTAAGCAAGTGAGGTAAGGGAATGGAGCAAAACTACGAATATTACAATATATGTAAACAGAGTATAAACAAGCATACCAGGAAAATGTTGTCGTTTATAAAAAAATGAAAGCTTTGAAAAACAAGATGAAATCTTAACAGGTCCACGCCTGACTACAGGCGGAGTGGTGGCTCTGAGGCTGGGGATCTGCACTGGCATTCGGAAGGTTTCCGGTTCGAATCCTGTAAATGCCAATAGGGACTCTGCTCTGTTGGGCCCTTGAGCAAGGCCCTTAACCTGCAATCGCTGAGCGCTTTGAGTAGTGAGAAAAGCGCTATATAAATGCAAAGAATTATTTTATTATTATTATTAAGAGTATTTCAAGCTGCAAATGACTAAACTATTTTTACAAAAGCTTGCAGAGCTTTATAATAACATATTACCAACTGAAGACATGTCTTCAGTGAAAAAATTTAATATTTGTATTGAACCAAAATCTATTTTATTTTGCCAAGACAATCAGAGATGCTGTTTTTTAACATTTAAACTATAGCCTAGAACATTCCCGGATTTCCAGTTAAGCTAGAAAGAATGGTGACAGATGAGAGACAGAATCAAATGAATAAAGAAATAAAAGGGATAAAACAGTTAAATCAAAGCCTGGACACGTCACTGTGGCCATTCCCTACCAGTAGCACAAGTGTACCGGGATCACACTTTAAAGCCCACCCCTATCAAACCCAGAAATCATTGGATCAGAATGCTATCCCATCCGTTGTTCCCTCCCTACTGCTACACTATCCAAGTAAGTGTATTAAAGATAGACCATACCCCTCTTCTCGTGCAGGTGTTGTACCATCTCCTGCTCCATAATCAGAAAGCATCTAGTGCTGGGAAGCACCAGGGGGAAAGGAGTCGTTTCAGTAATGAACTTGGACTTGAAAAACATAATAATAATGTGCAATAATAAAACAAAAATGAGGCAGGCAGGAACAACCCACAATATTCCATGTGCACATGGGAGGTGTAGAAGAAGAATGTTCTCCTCAGCACCATGTATTTTGTGTATTTAGTAAATTAGAATTTTTATAATAACTATTTTTCTAACTTGCCAGTGAGAGACGCTTTGGCTTATGAACTAACAAAAATATGTTATTCCAGGGTTCAGGAGAAATAGTGTCCACATGAATAAAATGTAAGCTGTTTCTTGTTTTCCCTTTCTCAGAGTGAATGTTTCAGGGACAAGGTCACAAGGCTGCAGAACTGTACATGTAGTTTATGCAAAGGCGTCTCTCCTGTGCTTAGCTTCCAAAACACAGATAATGCTTAGCTCAACAGACATATTGTTTAACTTTACTGTTTTGATAAGGATGTTCTTTCTGTCTTATTAATCATGAGATGCTGAAGTATAAAAAACCCCTCCTGGCTTTTGATCAGGGTTCAATTGAGCTTTGCGGCAATAAGTTTATACTCTTTTGAATCTCTACTTACTGTGACTCCAAATTAATAAACAGGAGAATTTAGAAACTATTATCTGTCTGCTTTTCAGTGTGCCTTTTTTGTCCACAGAGGCAGCTAAAGGGTCTAAATGAAAGTAATTCCACGCCAGACCAGGGGGTGGCGGAGTGCACTGACCTTTTTTCTCACTTTCCTGCAGACCGTTCACGGGAAATTCCACCTGGCCCTAATGATGTCACTTCCGGTGAAGAACCCATGACTGAAGAGACTTCCTGTTCCGGCCCTTTTGATGACATCACGTCCGGGTCCGAACCAATGGAAGAGGACCCTTCTGCTTCCGCCCATGATGACTTCACTTCCATTTCTGGCCTTTAAAGCCGCCATATTTGACTAACCTAATCGGTTCTGTTTTGGGCTGTGTTCTGAGCACATCAGTGCTAGCAATTTACCCATTTACAGCCAGGGAATATTATATGGGTGGCTGCCCCAAACCTTTTTATGACTCTTACATCTGTTTTTTGTGACATATGAAAGAAGGAAGCTGAACATTACAGTCATCCCACAAAATGTTGAGAAAACAACAATAGCATCAGCGGCACAGAATGAAATGTCCAATTTCATTAATAGCAATTAAATACTTGGATTCTGGGTACAAACAGGCAAGTCCAAAGAACTTTTTAACAGAATCTTGCAGAAGAGAGTCAAGAAGCAAAGAAAGCTGAAACATCACAAGCCTTGGAATAGGCAGAGAGTCTTTGCAAAGCCTTTTGGAAGAAAGAAGATTAAAGAATCCCATTAATAACAGAATGCACTAGTAGCCTGAAAGTTGGCAAAGGCTTCAAGTGTTTGTCTTGGATCATCAAAGATCGTATCTCCAGGTACACTGGGAAGGTTGAGACAAGCCACATACAACAGGAACAGCTACATGTCCGTTTTACAGGCTCTTTTCATTACAGAGACCCTTTCTTTCTTGGCCAGGGCCACTGCTAGGCTGAAATTAGAAGTCAGATTGATTTCTTGTTCATCTAAAGATAGACTGAGGATTTTAATGCTGATCAGTGAATGTTTCCTATATATGCAACAGTTCGTGCAAAGTTCGTGGTGTAGTTCTACCTTTAATATAATGTACTACCCAACTAAACTGGAAAGGCTGTTGAAATAAACCAAATTTGCCGTTGTGTTCTTGAAACCAAAGTAGAAGGTTGCTATCTTTGTAACATGAACCATCATCCTGGTAAAAAGGCCAGTAAACTGATGAGATGTACAGTGTCTACGCAACTAACTGACAAAGAAATTTAGAAATCCTGTAGTGTTTAAAAATTGCTATTCTTGAATCAGGGGGCTAGTTATATGTTACAAAAACACAGCTGCACAACCAGACCACCACAACCCAACTACTGGCTGACACCTGATAGAGCAGATCCATGTGCTAATAAAGTTAGCACTATGTCCTCCTGTCAGTGTTAAACTGAAGGAATCGGGATCCATCACATGAGAACATGTTTTCTGCTCCTCAAGTGCTTGATTCTTACCCATTCATATTTTTCAGTGGCAGCAGTAGAACTTATTTAATAGTCTGATGACACCGTCCATCTGTAAAATATCACAACATGCTGAGGTGGTATCTCATTTCAGAAAATAATATATAATGTCACAGCAGATACCTTAGCATATCTTAATGTCTGCATTACTGTGGACGTATTTTTCACTAATTAATATTGCGGTGAACATCTTACAAATGTGCATTTGTCATATTGTGTCTTGCAAAATATTTCACTACGTTTTACATTTCACTATATCTATTAAAGTAGTAACACACTGTGTAAACGGGTTACTTTTTTAAGCAGTTCACCGACAAATAAAAGTCTAAAAACATACAGCAAATACAAAAATGTTTTAAACAATGTTTTCACCAAGATCCTATACTAATTACAAGATTTTACCATTTTCTTAACACATGAAACACACACTAACACAAATTGTACTTCATACCAGAAACATTATTTAAAAATAATTATAAATTTAACAATACGCTACAAAATCCAAATGTACAGTATATATGTATTTTAAATTTTCAGCTCTCATGAATTGGAATAGAAAAAGAAATAAATGAATTTAATTAACATAGTACCTAGTATAATTTTGGTTAGGAAGAATGAGGTAAAAACACACAGAACAATATCACAACAACAAAATTATGAAATGTACGTGCCAGACTTAACAAACCAGCACTGCAGTAACCTTAATACCTCTTAGTATGTATTGCTCCAGGCAACTTGTAACATCTGAGCTTCTGACAAAACACCTACAATTACTAATTCTGTTTTACAAAACAAAAAATCATTCAGTGTATAGGACCTGCCTATAAACAACACACCAACTAGAATTTTAAATTACTCTTGAAATATGAGTTGTTCATCAGCTAGAAAATACAACAAGTTAATAGATAACATGTTCAAAATGTTACAAAACCAGAATTTTAGGTCACAATTCTGTCAAGAACACTGTATGGTTATTTTTCCAATGAAAGGACTTTTGATCTTGTTAATCGTAATAGTCTGTATACATTAAAAATCCATTATAAATACAAAGTGAAATGCACAAGCTATGACTGTATTTTCAACAAAATAGTATACTGAAATTGACATTTGTTAAGTGCATTCAGAACAGTCCAGAACTATCAGCAGTTCTTCTTTCTTTCTTTCTTTATTTGGGCAGTATGGTGATGCAGTGGTTAGCACTACTGCCTCTCAGCTCCTGAGCTCTGTGTTTCAGTCCCAGCCTTTGTCACTGCCGGTATGGTGTTTGCATGTTCTTCCTGTGTCTGCATAGGACACTCCCAAAGACGTGTGTTTTTAAAGTTTATTTTCAAATCTAAATTTATTTTGTGTGGGATGTTTGCGAATAAGCCCTGTGATGGACTGGCATACCATCCGGGATTAGAAGCCACCTTGTGTCTAATGCTGCCAGGATAGGCTCTGGGACTCATGACAGTGAACTAGACAAATGGGCTAGAAGATAGTTAGAATTTATGTTCATTTTCAGTTTGAATTTTTTATGTTCATTTACACTTCCCAATCACAATCAGTTTGTGTACTAATGTATTTTAATGTTGTCATTGATTGTATTTAGTATTAAGATACTTTTTATGGATTGGTGAACAGCTAAACACTTTGGCTACACAGCTTTTATTTACAATTTAAAAATGTGCAATTATATGTATTTAAAATATATAAAAATGACATTTTTGAACTAGCTTAATCCAATTCAGGGAAGTCTAACACCAGGCATCAGTAGATAGAATGCAGGAAACTGCTTTAAATAGAGCACTAGTCCATCACAGAGGCCACACACACAGGGCTAATACCGAGGAGCCATTTAACTGAACCTGTTCATCTATGGTGATTTGGGACTAGAAAAGTGCAACTCCGCACAATCATTGTATTTAAAACCTGGACAACAAATCTGCGAGGTGGCAGCCACTGCACCAAATAAATCTTTAGTACTTCTTGAACGATGTCTTATTCTGATAAAACTTCTTCCACCTTCTAGCATTTCCACTTGAACGATCCACTCAGCCAATGAAAAACATCCTTTTCAAGAACAATATGAATTACGATTCTCTAACCTATACCTTTAACTATCTGGCAAACTTTTATTATTATTATCATTCAGAATACTTTTCAAAAATGTGTTTTCTCTTCATTTCTACATTACTTTGGGCAGACTTTCTTCTTAATTGTCAGAGCCCCTTAAGTAGATGATGTACCCGCACATTTTCCACTAGAGGTCACTGCACTGTAATAAAGGAGGTCTGCTCCAGTAAGACAATGCATGAACTCCACAAAGCACATCAGGACTTCTACTATCTTTATGATGTTTGTGAAAGCTTAGCTGATTTTAAACTCCAGTATTACAATTGACACTTTTTTTTGCAAGCAGGTTACATCTAACAATGTTTTCCATTTGTTCACAAAATAATGCAAAACATACCTTATGTATGTACTATATAGAATGTTTGACATTTAAATACTATTTAATTTTCTGCAATATTGCCATCATTCTTTAATGTGCTAAAACAAATTATGAAGATGTTAATTAATGAAATTTGAATGAGTTTGGGGAAACTAATCAGTCAGTCAGTGTTCAACCCGCTATATCCTAACACAGGGTCACGGGGGTCTGCTGGAGCCAATACCAGCCAGCAAAAGGCGCAAGGCAGGAACAAACCCTGGTCAGGGCGCCAGCCCACCGCAGGGCACATGCACACACAAACACACACCAAGCACCCACTAGAGACAATTTTAGGATTGCCAATGCACCTAAACTGTATGTCTTTGGACTGTGGGAGGAACTCCACGCAGGGAGGACCCGGGAAGCGAACCCAGGTCTCCTAACTGCGAGGCAGCAGCGCTACCACTGCGCCACCCGGAAACTAATCATGTTCATACAAATAACTGCTCGTTATAAGGTCTATTTTCCTTTTTAATTTAATTCCGACTACAAACTCATTCATTCACTTTTCTTACAGGAATTACAACTTCACACTGACTACAGCCAATTTTCTACTTTGCTAAAAATCCCTTATCAACACTAATGAGTTATCAGACAACCCACCACTAAAAGACCAGCATGCAATATAAACTTCTCAGAGTTATTAAATTATACCTCACTTGGCACATTGGCCAGTGCAAACCCTCCTCCACCAAGTATGTTTTGTTCAAAATTTTAAACTTACAGAGGCCATGAAGGAGGATTCTACAACATTTAAACAAAAGCAAATGCAGAAAAACTACAAAGTTGTGCACTTTTTGGGAACTGGTCCTTTGGTTTTCAGAAAGAAAAGTCATACATCATATGCTTAGTTCATTTTTTTTTTTGCCTGAAGAAAAATAAAAATAACAAAATGTTTATTGTGCGTATCCAGTTATTTTACAGTCAGAAAACCTGGTTTAGCATGACTGGCTCAACTGATCATCAACAAAAAAGTCTTTCATTGCTTAACAACACTTGGGATGTGATTTCTTCAAAGTCACTGATTAAACAGAAAAGTGAATTTTAAAAAAGAAAAAGACTTAAGTGCCTTAGCAGACTGCTTTCTTTATCAGATCCCCCAGCACCCACTTAGAGCAGAATGTGGAAGATCATATGATCTTAGGTTGGAGTATACTTGTTTGTGAGTCGGGAATTGCTCATTTCTGATCCATGATCATTGATTTTAAACTTCATATATGATGGCTTTTCTTCCAATGACAGCATTTCCTTTGACTGGCACCAACAGCACAAGCACGACTGTGAAAGAGAGACAAAATAAAACATTTCAGAACCTTTAACTGAAAAATAACTGCCTTATTGATTTTTATTAAGCTATTTTGTGGGACTGTATGACTGCATGTCTCTTAAACAAATAAACGAGAGGAATATTGATTAAGAAATAAGTGCAGTTGTGCATTAAACTTTAGTTGTCTTAGGCTCTGACTAACTACTACAGTATATAGTGCTAGACTGAGTATTTATGAAGTTGAAGGTAAATGTTGTTCAGACATAAAAGAAAATCAAAATACAGTTCTTTTAAATATTACAAATATGCAATAAATATGATTTTGCTTCACCTTTTTGTGTATATCGTTATATGTCCTTAAATGTGTCTTTTTTTCACAGTGTTTTTTATGTGCAGGTTTAATTTGGTTTCTTCTCCTTGACATTTTTGATTCTCAGAGGAGATATTTAATACTTTCAGATTCAGTTTTCCAGTGCTCTCTTTTTTATACTCGTAACAGAGTCTGGCATTCATTTTTGTGACAGCATATTTGTTAAAATCAACATTTTATATTAAAAAAATAATACAGTAGCAATGTCACAGGGGAAATAGTTTTAGAAAGCTCTAATGCAGAAAGTCTTTCTATCTACCCTGTGTATCTAGTTCAGGGTCACTGGCGGCTAACCCTATCTTGGCACCAGTAGGCACGAAAGGAGGAACCACCACTATAAAAGGACGGCAATGCAGTGCATGGAACACCCTTGCTCACACTGGAGCAATTTAGATACCATTATGATCGCAAAATTCTCCTTACAACAAACTGTGCTCAGATTAGATAAAATACACTGAAAGGTCTGCTGTGGAAGTAAAACAATGCCTTAATTTGATTCAGAATTAAAACTATTCTAATCTCTTTTCAGCTACTAGTTACTTAATTAAAAAAACATGTACAATTAATTTTAACACATGAAACAGAATTATGTAGATATCCTAAGATAATAGATACAATAAATAAATACAATACATGCATGTAAGTTCTTACTTAATAGTACATTTTTTTCTTAAAAAATTCTGTCTACTGCAAATGATTAGTAATTGATTAGTAATTGCTGGTAGATCCAAAGTTCTAATT